>NW_022985363.1:1583157-1713775 GCF_010093625.1 Macroventuria anomochaeta
TCCCTGTAGAGAATAGCAAGGCAGTGAACAGAGTCAAGCGTCGACGTGTGCTCTGCTCCCAGAGCCTTCCACCTTCCTTCTAGCGCCTGCGTGTACATGTTCTCTGCCTTGTCCAGCTTTCCCTGGTCGATGTAAAGATCACCTAGGTTGCAGACTGCCCACAGCAATATGTGCTCACCCTCTTTCTGTTCGCTAGCTCCATCCTCGGCTCCCTGGTCCGTTATGTCCTTTCTCACTACGTTCTTCTCGCACCGCTCTGCATGCAGAAGAAGTCGCGCTTGCGTCTCCCAGTACTTTTTCTCGTCATTCATTGGCACCGCGAGCCCAACAAGCACAACTGCCAGCCGCGACAGCACGGTCCGTTGCTTGTCGTCTTGCACGTGCAGCGCCCACTGGTGCACCACCGGGTGCGTAGAATGGCCTGTCTGGTCCCCCGCCTCCTCCACCAGAGAGTAGCTCCGGAGCGTGCCAATGGCCTTAGTGAATTCCACCTCGCTGCGCGCCATCTCTCCAAGCCATGCCGCTGTTTGCTCTGCAACCACAGCCGACTTGTGCGACGCAGCGGCGAGCAGTCCATGCCACAAGCTACTGTTGTCCAGATGCGCCCACAGAAGCAGCAGGTTCGCTGCCGCCTCATTCTTTCTCCGGACAGCCGTGTACGATATCGTCCAGGTTGTCGCGACGCTGCCGTTCGCGTAGCTCCGCAGCGGTATCTGTCTGCCGTCGTATGGCTCCATCAGCTCTCGCCATTGCTCTCTGTACAGTCGAGTATAGGTGTCAAAGCCTGTGCCTGTCTCATTCATGTACGCAGCAGCCTGCGCCAAGGCCAACGGCAGCCCATCAAGCAGTCCCAGCAGTTCGTCGCCCTCCTGATCTGTTATGGCGTTAGCGTTGCTTTACCGCTTGTAGCTACACTCCAAGATGCTCACCCACGCCTTTCCCGTACCACGTCTTGAAGATAGCCTGCGCCTGCTTCTTGTCCACCTTTTTCACCTCCCACTGCTCTCCAAGCTGGCCCAAATGCCGAAGACGGGTCGTGATCAGCACCGATCCATGGTCAGCTTCCGGCAGGTACTCTTCTACGTTGTATGCCTCCGCGTCTTCTTCGCACCGTCGGTCGTCTCGGTCGACGTTGTCGACCACCAGCAGCCAGCCGCTGTTGTCCGCTATGCTCAGCCAGCCTAGCACGTCCCTCAACACCGCATCGATGTCGCCTCCCCGATTAGCGGCATACAGCCTACTGGCCTCGGGGATCTGTCCAGCTGGGATGCGGCTCGCAAACGCCGCAAAGCTCTGCTTGAGGCTGCTCCCGCTGCTCCCATCTAGCCACAACACCGACGAGAAGCTGTTCTGGTGTCGCCGCGCAAAGTTGGCCGCCAGCTGTGTCTTGCCCACGCCGCCCAGTCCGTAGGCTGCCAGCAACCGCCTTTTCTTCACCTTCTCTTGCGGCAGAAGCGCTCGCTCTAGCGCTTCCGTGTCTCTCGGCCGCTCTGCAAACTTCCCCGCAGGCACGTCCTTGAGGTTGAAGGGGACGCGGTACTCGTAAGCTTTGCCCACTGCTACAGTCTTCACCACCTCTGCCGCGGAAACGAGTGATAAGATCGCTTTCGCACACGCTGCTGCCGTTGCTGCCGCATACGGCTGCCACGCTTTGTTCTTGTGCGAGTCGGCGTAGTCGCATATGCCTCGCACTACCAGGCATGGGAAGTCGTTCATCAGGCCTGCCGCTTCCATCTCGAAGCACAGCACCCCGCCCAGTTCTTCGCTTAGCCGGTCTCGCGTGGCTCCGTCCTTAATCACCTGGTTGCCAGAGGCTATCGTGCCATAGTGGATGCTCACTGCCTCGTCAGCTCTTCGAGCCGTCCGATGTACTACACTGTCCTTGCTGCACCGCTCACATGTCGCTCCGCCGTTGTGATGGTAGGTCGCCTTGAACAGAACGTCAGGCCCAGCTTTCTCGCGGCTGAAGTATGGGTGTTGATCAAAGGCCGACAGATGCATTACAAGAGAACCTCTGTCCTGGCTGTCCTGGTAGCGGTATGCCCTTAGCTGAGTGACAGCGTGGAGCAGAACCTTGGGCGGCGCGTTCAGCGATCCGGTATGCGTCATGCGTCCGCCCGGTCCCGTTTTGCCAAAGTCGTACTGCACCACTCCGCCGTGCTGTCGGACCGGCTGGCTGACCGCGACATCTCCCAGTCGCACATCTGCCTCCGCGCTCGGGGCTCCGCCGCCGACGCCCACCATAAGCCCGAAGCGGATTGACGGGAAGTTGGACATGGCTTGCCCTGCGCTGAACGCAGCAGCGCCGATGCCCATCTGGCCGGCCGGCAGGCATGCCAGGACGACGTTGTGACTACCTATGCGGCCCAGCGTGTACTGGGTTGAGCTGACGCCGACGTGAGGCAGATGCTCCTCGTCGAGCATCACCTGCGCCGCCGCCAGCTCGACGGGCAGCGCGCATATCCATCCCACCGTGTACGCTGCAGCGTCGAGCCGGCGCTGAGCCATGGGTAGCGCGTTGGCGCGCGGGCAATGGCCGTGGTAGACAGGTCAACGGGCGCGCTAGACGAACAAGCGTGCGCGCTTGGCTGAACCGGACGGAGGAGGCAGCGTTCGTCGCGCCTGAGCACATGGAGGTCTAGGAGCAGCAGGGCGTGATCGCATGAGGCGCGAGTGTCTGTGAGCGTGAGGGATGGTAGGAGCAGGCGGTTGAGCTGTGGGCGCAGCGCAGCCGGTAAGGCTTGTCTTCCATTCCCACACAGCCTTGCCAGCGCGCGCCTATCGCTGGGTTGGGTGATTGGGGGCCAAAACAGCTGCAGGCTGGTGCAGTTGCAGGCAGGAGGCCGCGCTGAACGAATGATGGCTGCCCGTCTGTTGTGGCGCTCAGCAGACCCCCAGTGAACGGTGCATTGGTCATAAAAGGCTTCGAGAAGCACGTTGCAGTTATCCTCTGTTTGCTTTGACTACCACAGTGTCCGTATTCACTCAAGCTTTCACGCTCTCCTTAAAGTCGTGCACACGGTCTAGTTTGACTGGCGGATCACAAACAGCAGCTAGAGTGACTGATGTTGAGTGTAAGGGTTATCGACGTGTCAGTTGGCTGAGCCAGACTAAGTAAACAGCGCTAAGTACAAATACGGTAGTGCACACCAACAGAACGGTCAGGAGCAACCACCTATTGTGGTAGTGTCTACCTTCCGAACAACTGACCCTTGCTTGCAACTGCAATGGTTCTTGCTCGTGTGCTGAAATTGTCGTGTAAGTACGACAGCCGTCTGTTCTGATTGCGGCCTGCAGTAAAAACAAATCCTAAAAGCAGACAGCGTCTACAGGACAGTGATCGTCTGAGCAATTGAAGCTAGGATATCAGATGGTACACCCTACGTTCAATTCTTGTGGTTGGTTAGCGTCTGGACGTTACTAGGGCAAAGCGCAACAGCTCTCCTGTTACAAGTAAACCTCTACATCCACTGTACGAGCAAGCTAAGTATTTAGCCCCTCAGATTCCTCCCTAGAAGCGCCTACCCACAACATGAAGCAGATCGTAAGAAGCTGCTGCGATGTCTCAACGTCCCTCGAATGGTTTGCACGGATATGGCTGATCGATGCAACGGATACTGTTGCAGTATATGCAATAAATGAAGGTGGAACAGCGCAAGGTAGTGAGTCAGGGGTGGAACCGCGCGAAGCAGTAAAATCAGTATATTGTGTTGTTTTGTTGTTCTGTGATTGCCTCTCACTCGGCAGTCATCAGAGTCTGTTTATATGACGTATATCTCGTGCAGTCAAGAGCAGGAGGTGCTTGTTGAAATGGGCAAGAGCGCTGTACCAACACACGTGGCACACATGGCCTCTTTGCTCCATTAACCGTCACAGATACTTTGGGAGCAGATAGAGCTACAATGAAGCAGATCAGACGACAGGCTACTGTGCGTTCACATATAGTGATGATCGTGCCGTGCGCTAAGGATGTCCTCAGTGACATGGTTTCGATGCCTTGTCAAGATCGCACACAGCACTCCACTGGCTGGCGCGGGTTATACTTGGTCTGAGATGACCGTCTTCAGCCGCTGGAAGCCTGGTCACTGTATGATGCTCTGAGTGGATACACCAGACGGTTTCCAGGAGCAATTCAAACATGCTATGGAGAGCGAGCAAGGATCACTCGATTCCAATGATCCGTTTGCTTCGCACATGCCCTGGATGAATCCGATCATCGCTCTTTACGATCGCTCTGTGTGGAGCATTCGTGACCTGATCCGTCGAGTGGAAAAGGTATCTGCATGGTTCTTCTTTACAAGTTACCTTGGCGTGGCTTACTGTTGAACAGGAGAGGGAGTACAACTGGGCCATCGGTGCGGATTTCTCAGAGTTGCACGAGATCTCTCGACATGCAACCTCCTCTACAGAGGATAGCCGTGTTGTGCCTGTGGTGTGTACATTTTCCAGTTTGGATCTTCTGTGAGAAGATTTTAGGATTGAACGGCCGCATCCGCCGTGTCAATTGAGGCATGCATCTCGCAAAGACGTATTCGCTCATTAGGCGGTGGCGGCAGACGGTTTCCGTTGCAGTGACTTGATGTAGAATAAGACTGGTGGACTAAAGGGAGCCGGTTCAATGTTGTGTCTTCTGTTCTATGTCTTCCCCGCCATTGCCGCCAAAGCGCAAAGGTTCAGGCATGCACTATTTTCGACACCAGATCCTGGTAAGTCTCGTTTTCCTTATTTTCTTCTGTAGCTGAAACACTCCATATAACAGGGCCTCTGTGAGGTCACTGTAGGCAGGCAATCGAACACAGGATAAATTGGCGCAGTCTGAGGCCAAATGAGACGACATTAGACGAATCCTTGATGGCTGAGCCTCAAGGTTCGTAGGGAATATAAACAGGTAGCCCGTGAGCCTCTGCCAGCACGCAGGATATGGCTGAATATCTCTCTGATGATCCAACATACTGCGACCCTCTCTTCTTTGGATCCTCTGGCGCCTTGTACTCTGACGAGCCTGAGACTCGCCGAAGCTCTCAGGGGTACGCGTTCAAATTTGGTGGACTCATGATTGACTGGAAGTCAACAGTCCAACGTACAGTCACAAAATCTACTACGGAATCTGAGCTGCTTTCCTCTCCTTCGCTGCCTCACAGATGGAGGAGTGGATGCGATTCTTCACTAGCATCAATCTCACGCTTGCTCACACGCCTACCATCTGGTGTGATAATCAACTGACCGTCGGTACTGCCATTAAGCAGCATTACAAGCTTCACACAAAGGTCAAACACGTTGATATCCACCAACTATGGATACGACAGGAGGTCACTACCTCACGTATCGATGTTCAATGGGTTCCTACCGATCGTATGACTGCTGATGGACTCACAAAGATACTACGGAAGCAGAAGTTCATAGAATTCGTCCGTCAACTCGGCCTCGTCGATATCACTGAGCGCCTGAATGGCCTGCGTCAGGCTGATGGCGACAACCTCGACGCTATCTACATGCATTGAGCCGATACTGATCAGCTGTCATCGACTCTCTGCCTTTGAGTATACGCTAGCTGGGGTGTGTGTCACGGTTTAGGGTGACTCCTGCCTGTCGTACCTCACCTGCCATGAGGGTGACTGCCACGTCACACCAGCGTTGTTTACAGCTACTCATCTATACATACTGCTTGTAGCTTCACCCAGTCCAACCTCAGTTCAATCTTTCAATATCTCTGCCATGCGTACTATCCACGCTCCCCGACGATAGCTCACCTACTTCTATTCTTGAGGCCTTTGGACACATGGCCAAAAGCGCAGCGATGGTACCACCGAGCTTGCTTGGTCTGAACTGAAGAATGGCAAGTGGCTTGCAAAGAAGATCTCCGAAGACTTTGTTCTGTGTTGGAAGACGGGCAACATAGCTTTCCAAGATTTTGACGAGCCAGACATGCAGAAGACGGAAGGCAGGTCCAATTTGACGTTTAAGGTTGTGGTGGTAGCGACACTACCTCCCTCCGCGTTGCCTGCAAGCAAATTATTACTAGTCCGGATCTCATCGGATACTTCTACTTCGACGGCGCAAATGTCTTGTGTTGCAACTTAGCTGCGTCTTTTCATAAACGCACTGGATCCTTCTTGTAGAACTGCTAGACTATGTCCACATAGATCTTGACTGTTTTCGATTATGCCGGCCTGCAACCGCAGTCTGCGATCTCTCGTCAACCGCAATATGAGATCCGGCCCTGCCACTACCCTCTATCGATGTCATGTTACCGATATGGTTAGATCAATTTACTAACGGGTGCGCCTGACTGCTATGATAACATACAGCTTGGATGGGAAGGACAGGTCACTTCTTGCAGCATGGGTCTTATTACAACTACGATAATGGCAGCATCGTTGAAGTGGATGAACAAAAAATGGCTTAGAAATTGAAGAGGCTTATGCATGTGCCATCCCGGCCACTTTCCCTCTATCAAGTCAAGGTAGCCCTTAAACTCACGACAATCCTAGAGTTCATCATATTGGAGCGATCGGCAAACCTTGGGTTTTTGGGATACGTAAGTCTTATATTACTAACAATACTATATCTCTAGAAGATCACCAGCCGATATGTAATAAATCCTCAACGTAAACAAGTTACACGAGTGATATGGGATAAGTTGATATACATTGCAAAGCACGGGACGTATAACGTATACTTGTAGACGCTTTCTGTCGCCGCAACACTCTTTACCTGAATCAAATCTTTCATCCAGCATAATCTCTAGACATTATAATGTTCATGGGCTTCATTTATCTGTTTTGCTCAAGCGCTACTCTTTCAAAAAGGATGTGACCGTTTTGTGTTTTACAACCCGTCTCAAATTACGACGACCATAAATGTTCTATCAGGGTGAACCGTGAGTAGTCAGTACGCATGTGCGGAAATATTGAAGGATTGAACTGAGGTTTTACTGGGTGAAGCTACGAACAGTGCGTATAGGTGAGTAGCTGTAAACAACGCTAGTGTGACGTGGCAGTCACTCTCCTGGCAGGTGAGGTTCGACAGGCAGGAGCACCCTAACAGTGACATGTTCCGATGGCCGCCGAAGTTTCACGAATCTACATAACGACTATTTGTCTAAAATGAAGCCATAACGTATGCAGTCTTTGATCTTTTTTCATAAAAGATGAGCGGCAAATGTAACTCAACCCCACATTACTGTACCTTGATACATACGTTATGCAGACCCATTCGACAGGGTACACTTTGAACATACATACATGCAAGAAGATAAGGATGTAATGTTGTATTATTGCAATAAGTCTTTGTCCACTCGCCATTTCAGCAGGTTGGAATATTACAAATGGCGCGTCACAATATAAATGTTTGAAACTAGAGCAAAACGGACTCCATTTGATTAATCCTGTGTTACCATCGGACTACCCTGCAACCCTCATGAGAGCAAGAGAGCCTCACAGTGCAAAGTGACAATGAATGTAACAGACAATCGATCAGCCCAGTGGAAACAACAAACAGTGTTCCGAATGCGTGGTGATCACGTAAGTGCTGACTATGACTGGCTGGTGCGGAGCCCTGCCGCCAGAGACTTGAACTGTTCCTTACATTTCGGCGGGCGTGCCTTAAAATAACAGAACAGCAACGGTACATGATACCTGAGGTCGTAAGAATTGTGTCTCAAGTAGTGCATAGATCCCACCAAAGTGTTAAGAGCAGATTCAAGGACGTCGCAGTCTAGCAGTCTTAGTCTATGTAGTGGACGAGAGGCACAACGCCCGAAGTCTATGTACAATAACGCCCTGAGCGAGCAAACGTTTTGTTTAGTTCTCACATGCTTAAAGCGAAGTCCGTCCCTTCAAGCCTTTGAACCGCGTCGAGCCTGGGTCGGTCTGATATACGATGCAGCGTCTACGTTGCGTTGAGGCTGCTGATCTGCGAATTTGCTTTGCTGAAGGTACTAGCAAAAAGCGAGTCAGGATTCTGGAGCAATGTGCGCGGGTCGCCAAACTCAGCGATCCGGCCTTGATCCATGACCATGACCCGGTCAAACTGTGAGAGAATCTCGAGACGATGCGCAATATAGAGAACCGTTGAACCCTCGAACCCGTTCAAGACAGCAGAATCTATAATTTCCTGAGTGCTACTGTCGGCCCTGAAGAAAAGTGGAAGGTTAGCTTTCTTGCTAAGATGCGGAATAACGCGTCTTCAGTAGATCTGGGCTTACCTGCTTGTAGGTTCGTCAAGCAAAATTAAATGGCTTTTTTGAAGCAGTGCTCGCACGATGTAGAAAATCTGCTGCTCTGCGTAGGAAAAAAGATCATCAACGACAAGCGTATCGAGACCTTCTCGCTCGTGAAACCTATCGTAGAGTCCATACTCCTTCAGGACCTCGACCATCCTTTCGTCGGTAGGAGCTTTTGCGGCACCTAAAGCAAGATTCGTCCGTACGTTGGCGCGCAGTATTACGCCATTTTGTGGGACCACTGTCATGCTCGAACGCATTGAGTCTGATTCCAGGAGAGAGATATCTATATCGTCTATGATGATGGAACCTTGCTTCATATGGACGAGACCGAGGATAGAAGCGATGAGTGTGCTTTTTCCACTAGATCGCAATCGTCAGTAACTAGAACGAAAGGAAACAGCAGCAGCGGGGATCAATCACATACCTGCCAGTGCGCCCGCAGATTCCAACCTTCCACCCTGGCTCGATCTTGAGTGTCAGATTAGATATGACAGGAGGCAAAAATTCACTATCCAGTCGGAATACATTAGCTCATACTCTGCCTCACACTGCAAGCAGTATCAGAAGACTAACCTATATGCAAGCGAAACATCGCAAAAGTTGATCTCGCCTTTGCTCGGCCAGTCCTTGGGTGGCATTAAGCTCCTATAGGACGCAATATCGCGAGGAGTATTATGCGCGAAGTCGTTGATGCGCCTCATAGCACTAAGAGAAGTTTCCAGCTCTGTCCACTGCGCGATCAAGATCTTGGTAGAGGTACCTAGCCCCACTATGCTGAACAGCGCCAGTCCACTGCTCGGGTCACGTGTTTGGACTGAGATCGATATGATGATAATTGCCAGTGCTGCAGTAACGAGGTCGAGGACGAGAGCGAGCATGATCTGTGCGGTTGCCAGAAGATAGAATGGTCCTTGAGATGCAATGATGTGTTTCCTTGACTGCATCTGTGTTTTTTTCATCCACCCGAAAGTCCGTATAGTTGCGAGACCTTCGATAGATCGAACAAACAGTGATACTATAGGGGCTTTGGCCTCCAGGTCCAGCAAGCGCAACTGATAAGACGTCGGCAGGTACAGGGACTGAATCCAATACACCAGTATCAACAGAATCGGGATAGCGATTCCAGCAAAGTGCGATCCAATGATCAGAGTGACGCATTGGGAAAGCAGCAGCAAAACGGTGAGCACTGTGCCGATAAGGGCCATAGGAACCTCTTGATCTATAATGGCAAGATCTTGTGCAAATCTGGTAAAAAAAAACGTCAGTGATAATAAATTCACGGCTTGATACATATGTGGTGATATACCTGTTGGTTATGGAGCCTCTGTCCGTTGTGGCGAGAAAGGAAAGAGGGGCACTAGAACAAGAAGAGAGGCTGTCAGCACGATCCGGACGATGAGAAGAGTCAAGGGGAACATACCAGAGCAGTGCCTTGGCCAGCGATGCATGAAATTGAATAGAAATGCGTGGCGCGACTCCCAATGTGAAATGAGTGCAGGCTGCAGAGAACGCGCATAACGCCAAAAAGCTCAAACCCAAGTAAATGCCCGTGATAGCACCAACGGTGTTATGCTGCTCTGCCGGACTTTGCATGACCCAAGATTGGATGTAAATATCTACCATATCGATGTCAGTAAGCTTCCTGAGCGGTTCACAATATCGTAATAAATGGAGACTTACGTGGGTAAGCAATTCCTACCACGAATATGCAAAGCAGGAAGACAAAAACCATCAATCCCCGTCGTCCGGCAATCCGCAAGAACATAGCATAAAGAGCAAATTCTCCTCCCCTTTGAAACGCTCCCTCGCCGTCACCGTGCGCTTCAATCAACAATTGCGCTTCTTTCTCTTCGTCGTTTTCACTGAGTGCCAGGGAGCTTGTTATGAGCATACTTTCCGATTCATTGGGCAATGGGACTGCGACGTGCGGTTGGTTTGACGCGCTCTCAGACAGCAGGGGTCCTTCGGGTCCCAGCGAAAGTGTTGCAATGTTACTGGGCAAAGGCTTTCCTATTGTTATGTCAGTGGCGATAGTACTCTGGCGAGCAAAGCGGCTGGACGTACGTGAAGCCGAGACCAAAAAAGTAGTGATAGAATGCTCTCGAAGAAAGCCGTGCGCGCCGACGAGATTCTCGAGGATGGCATGCTCCGTATTAGCGTCTAATCCGCTCAGACAATCGTCGAGGACAAGGATTCGCGGTCGTGCATAGATGGCACGAGCCAAACACTGCATCATCGTTAGCAGGCTGCTCGATCAAATAGCCGAGATGTTACCAACAATTCGAGCCTTTTGGCCCCCGCTCAAAGTTGTCCCGTTTCCAAAACAGAGACAGGCGTCTCCTCGCGGAATGTTCTTCAAGTCAAGTTCCAGCGCACATATGCGAATCGTCTCTGCGTACCACTCTGGATCAAACGGCGCAGGTCCAGTTATATTATCCCGGATGCTGGAATGATCCAACCAAGGTTTCTGATCACAATAGCCGATGATGTTATCTCCGACAACTATCTCCCCGGTACAGTAGCGCACTTCTCCAAGTATCATTTTCAAAAGCGTGGACTTTCCTGATGCCATCGGACCCTTGATATGAACGATTGAGCCAGGCTTGATAGCAAAGCTGATTTCCTCGATGATGTCACTGCCTTCCTTGTCGTACCTCGCGCTGGCGTTATTCATGGCAACACTTGATCGCGAAGCCTTCGCTAAATCGTTATTTCGACGCGGGTCTAGCCTGTAGTGTTTAGAGCACACCTCTTGTATGCGCGAAATGCAACCGACAGCAGTTACTGTTCCGAACACTCCATCGACCAACCGCCCTATACTCGAACTCAAAATAGTGAAGAGCGTCAATGTCCCAAAGGCACGACTGGCGTCCAAGATCTCGTCATCACCGAATCTGCGCAACAGTATGTATGTGACGAATCCAAAAGCTGGGACCAGCGCAGTGGCAGCTTGTGCTAACGTGGCTACCACAATCACGAACGCGCGAAACTTCTGGGAACGTTGCACTTCGAGAAGCCTCGCTGCGCCGAGACTGTCAAGAAGGCCCGCTGTGTAGCCCATCATTTTGATACTCTTGAAATCGGCGAGGATCTTGACGACTTGGGCGACACGAATTTCAGTAGCTTCAAACCATTGTTTCTGGGCTTGGCTGCCACGAAGCGCTACAAGCAACACAGCAGCCATGCTTACTGTTGCATCATCAGATCAGCATGTCGTTTTCCAAACCAGAGGGCTAGTATCTTACCAATCGAAACACCAAGCGCAGGTACCATTGAAACACCAATGGCATCTTCAATCAGGAATAATGATATTGCTGCCGATATTGTGTTTGCCCATATTTCGTGGACTTCGCGAATGCCAAATTGAATGCGCTCAATATCCGCGCTCACCAAAGTTGTAGCTGAGCCTGCAAGCTCCATTGCCGAGTCCAAATGTGAAAGGCGTTGGAATATGTAGTCTGTAAGGGTGGCTCGTATCGAGGTGGCCGCTCGGACGGCCTTCTGGCGATAGAGCGTGTTGGTAACCTGCCAAACCAGAGTTAGAAAGGACGAACCGTCTAATCAAGGGGCCAGGGAACGACTGACTGCCAGGCCAAGGTAGACCAAGACATAGGCACCGATCAGCGATCCTCCTATCTGAGAGGACTGAGACTCCGTAGACTCTGAGATCCACGCCGTGGATGTCCTCACAAGGAATGGCTGTGCTAGAGTCAACCCCAGAAAACAAGCGCGCGGTATTACAGGGCTGAGCAGCTTTCTCCAGTGAAGTTTGAGAAGACTGTAGAACAGCGATTGGTCAAGATCTGCGCAAACTATTTAGCTTGCTTCCACACTCTTCTATATAAATGCGGAGATTCGTACTGTGTATGTCTCTTTCGTTCAGTCTGCACGTAGTCAACTTCTTGTCTACCGCCGGCAAGGTTTTGGATGTGAATGTATTCCGGTAGCCATATGCAAAAACTGGCACAATCCAAGTGAGCAGCGCACGTTCCACGATGCCACGCCTCTCTTCGGGCGATGTCTTTCCCATTTCTTCCATAACGAATGCATCCTTTGGTGCCAATTCGAGTCCGAGAGCGATACCCATAAGGCAGACAGTAGCGGTAAATGTTAGAACGACACTATTCGAGCTTGGCATGTGCCAAAGAGTGCGGCAGCGAGCGACGTTCATTGGTGCAGCGGCGAGGAGATATAGCGTGAGGAGTGACGAGGGGCGAGGGGATCTGCGATGTTCCAAGTAAGATAGGGCACCCATGACGATGATGGCGACCAGCCCGATTGCAGTGACGGGAATCGTCGCCCGCGTGTTGGCTGCATTGTTCATGCAAACGAAGGCAAGGAAGGCCACTTGCGAAATGAAGATAAGAGGGTAAATGATCTATCACCGAGTCGTAAGGTTTGAGAATCTAAAGTGACAGGGGCTGATATGATTTGCATCTTGATGCGAAAAAACGTACCGTCTTGAAAAACCCGAGCAGAGATGCACGCACGATGCCATTGGCGCGAATGAGCTCAGGCATCCGCCATGCAAGTGCCAGCAGAAGCAGACATGAGGCGGGGACTACGAAGAGAAACGTTTCTTCAAAGAGCAATGTAAAGTCGAAGTCGTCCAGGCAGCCCTGAACTACGGGCCCAAAGACATCTTCAACCACGCGTGCACACTGCCCGCGCATCTTCGTGGACGTTGGGAAAGGCGTGGGTAAGGTGTTGCGACCCTGACTCCTCGATCGGAATCACCTCCACTTGAAGTCTTGAAGAGCAAAAAATATGTAACAAGACCGTGAACACTAACAGATCGCGCGCATCATTGCAAATATTTTGGCAATGCTGATCATCTGTTACCTGTGGCTTAGCGCGGCTTCAGCTAGGGTTTATGAAAGTAAAATTATTGTAATACGTTATTGGTTATATGCAGTGAGCTCAAATTGAGTAAGCCGGAAAACAACCAATGGCCTGCAGCGTGGGTGATCTCATTGGTAATTAACAGGCTCGCCTGGTCTGTGCATGAATTCGGCCTAGGCAGCTTACGGTGGACCTGCCTTGCGCAGGCACGCGGTCGACGGATGGAAAACGCGGGAGAAGAAGCTCAGTGCGCTGCTGTTGTTGTCACCCCGCATGTTCGGGTACTCAGTACACGTGTACCCAATTTCAGTGGATAAGACTCTGTTTTTATGTTTTTGTATCTTCTCGTATCTTTGATCCCTGGTCGCCTTAAGGCGGCTGCACACGACGACGCTGCGAGCTGATGCAGTCGTTACAAGTGAAAGCAATTTTTGCAGCACGAAAAGTTGACATAACGACCTCTGGACTTGCAAATAAGTTTCCTTGGTGAGCTGCTTGATCCTGTCGACGCAGGCGAGCAGCGAGATGCAAAGAACCCCCCATAGCAATAATCATCCCTTCAAATTACAAGGCCAGTGCGCATAAAAGCATCGCACCTTGTAGTGCATGCGACGGAGTCAGCCAGCGCCCTTCTGCTGTCCGCCGCTTAGTTGAGGCTTGGTAATTCGTTCGTAGGATCACCTGGAATCATTTACGTTCAATGTATGCTACGAGGCTTCCACGCGTTGTCGGGCCTTGGTGCACTCGTGTGGACCACGAGACCTGCTTCGCCTACAAAGTTCCTATTTCACATATTTCTCATGCTTTGGGAAGAGAACTGTAGAATGGTTCAGACTTTATGTTTCACGGCTCAAGAACTTAGACTGTTTGCGAACATTGACCATGCATAAACTTTAGTAATTCTTCTGTCAAGCTGTGCCTTCAGGGGGCCGATGCAGTTAATTTCTTCCTCAGTTCTCCTTTGAGTACTTTACCGCTGGCACTCTTGGGGATCTGATCGATGAAGATGATGCGGTCCTGCAGACGGCATACCTCGGGCAACGCGAGGTCGTTGTAATCCCGAATTGTCTTTCTAAGATCAGACTCATTTGTGCTAGATGCATACGATGGCTCCCGGACTATGAAGGCTAAAGCTCGCTCACCGGCTACCTCGTCAGGGACGCCGACGACTGCTGTCTCGGCGACGGCAGCATGTTTGCTCAAGTGTGCCTCAATCTGGCCTGGAGCGACTTGGTTGCCCTACACGGTAAGTTGTCAGAAAGCATGAACCTGGATGCATGGATTCACGCTTTTTCTTCGTGCTCTCACTTACCTTGACCTTTATCATGTCGCGGATGCGGTCTACGACAAATAGATGCGTCTCACCACTAGGGCTCA
The DNA here is from genome assembly GCF_010093625.1 of Macroventuria anomochaeta. Lineage (NCBI taxonomy): Eukaryota > Fungi > Ascomycota > Dothideomycetes > Pleosporales > Didymellaceae > Macroventuria > Macroventuria anomochaeta. The sequence continues at coordinate 1,597,604 of NW_022985363.1, forward strand.
CGCGGAAGAGACCAACGTCTCCTGTTGGCCACCAGAGTTCTTCATCACCTGCGGACGGGAGAAGTGCATCGTTAGCATGGTCAATGTACCCACGCAGGACGCTAGGAGAGGCAATTTCGATCTCGCCCATTTCCTCAAGCTTCTCAACCTCACGGCCAGAGTCGTCCCTCAGTCGAATTCGAACATCCGGAAGGAGGACACCACTCGAACCCGGGAAGATGTCGCTGGGATGTGACAGAGATCCGATACCACAACTTTCAGTTTGACCTAATTGAGTGTTAGATCGTTGCTCCAACTAAGCTTGCGAAAGGCATACCCCAGCCGCTAAGAATTCGCCAGTTGGGTCGTGCGGCCTGCATTTTTGTAAAAGCCTCTTTATTAAGGGGTCCACCACCGGATACGATGGAGTTGACCGAGCTTAGGTCAAATCGATCCAAGATAGATGCATTCCGCGATAGTGCATTGATTATAGGCGGCACCTAGATTCATAAGCTTGCATTAGGCAGAGCAGGGATTTTCAAACGCTCTCATCTGACAAACTCACCAGATAAAGAGTGTTGATGCGATATTTGACGATGGAGGTCAGGATCTCCATGAGGTTAAAGCCCCGATGGACGATGAGGCTGTCGCCGTAGTACATCAGAGAATGAGTGATCAATAGACCGTAGATGTGGTTGAACGGTAAGAAACCCAGAGTTACCTCCGAGCCTCTCTCTCTAGTAGCTTTGTAGAATGATGTAGCCTGCAAGATGCTAGCAATCATATTCTTGTGTGTGATTGCCACAATCCGCTACATAATCACAAGAAAAAACTGGTTAGCCTAATACAATACGTGGACGTTTATGTGGTGTTACCTGGAAACCAGAAGTGCCGCTCGTGGTACAGTAATACGCGACGCGTCGAGTCGCCTCGTCGGCAGCCAAAGGAGTCTTGTGCATTGGGAGCAATTCCTTGGCAGCTGCGAGCAAGTCATCAAGCGTAGGGATTTTGGCAAGGCCCAGGTCTGATTCGACCGCCGCTGCTGGCGGAGAACGGTCAGGCACAGAAAGCCTGTAGACTGGAAGTTTTGAGGAATTGGAGCTTCGTCGAACCGCTTCTTCACCCAGAGGAAGCAGATCCTGTGACACGAACATGGCGAATGGAGGTATACGATCAAGATGCTCGGCGATCTCATCAGCCGAACTCGTTGGTTGCAACATGAGGCAGCCACCGCCAATACGGTGGATGGCCCATGAAAGAATCAGGGTGTCAACCTAGAAATTACTCAGATTGCTTTCACGAGCTAAAGCGTCGAGGATACTTACGCTGTTAGAAGCTAAGATGGCGACTACTTTGTTCCACTCTTGTCCAGGAACAAGCCTCCATGAAGCAAACAAGGCTGCTGCAACCTGAGCAACGCGAACACCAATCTCATCCGCAGTCCATGCTCGATCGATCGCTGCCTCAACAAAGGGAGGCCGTTTGTCTACAGAGTCAGACCCGGCCGTCTTAGCAAGATTTGCTGTCAAACAAAAGTCTCCAATAGTTTCTTGGAGCGGGAGAGGAGCCGGTAGGGTAGGAAGGAAATCTGGTGCCGTGAAGATCATGATCAAGACCAATTCGTGAACAATAACAGTATGACGGTTGAGTAATGAAGACAACTTCGATGTGGTGCAAACGCTTTGGCGATAACTCAATCGTGCTTCTCTTGTGGTTACGTGTTGGTTTAAGACTGTGTCAATACAAAGGCAGAGTGTCGAGACAGGAAGGAATGATTGAGGAGGAGAGCGCTTCACAGGGGCACTACAGGTCAGATCTAAGAGTCTAAAAGAAAACAATGATAGTTTGCCAAAAACCGTTGATATTGCTCAAAACGGACAGCTCTCGACACTCACTCACTAGGCGCCCTAGTTCGTAAAGTAACATCTCGTTATTACGAAATAGCTGTCTAGGATGGCAGCTCGAATAGCACGTGCTGAAAAGAATATCTTACATTATTCCTGATCTGGCGCGTTTACCTGGATGTCTAAGCGTGCGGACAGGCGGTTTTGAGGGTTGTCAATAATATCAATAACCGCCAATACACGAACCAATGTGCATTAGGAGTCTCACCCCTCGGGGTCTTCAGCCTCCGTCAGCGTCGTACCTCCACTAAAGTATGCTACAAAAGACTAAGACACAGACGAATCAGAACTACTAAATCAGTTTTACCTGGACTGTGGTTGATGAGGTTGCTATTTCAATGCATGATGAGAAACACGAATCATATCTTGACTCATTCTTGACATCTATTTTGGTGTTCAAGACGCGTTTACAAAGAAGCGAATCAGCTCGATTGTCATTTCGCGCTTCTTTCAGTATGGAGATCAGGGTCTAGAATCGATATCCATAGCACTACCACCAGCAGATTTGTTGCAAGGATGGCTTCTAACTCAATCAGAGGATGCTAACTTGGTCAATTGAATCGTCGTCGGTCGTTGTGATCGTCTGAGTAGTTCCCTGCCGTCTATTCATATCTTCCAACCTTCACTTCAAATCTAATCGTGCTCGGTGATTGTCGCTTGGGTACTAAGGATAATGAAATCGCCTAGTACATTAATGGATGTCCGACTCCTTCATCTCACGAACTGCCCAGTATCTCCGAATTGTGCTTTTTTTTGTTCTCAACTCGAGCGCTCTTTGAACACGTCAGGCTTGGCTCTTGAGGCTGAGCTGAACACAACAGCCGAAGACGACGTGGCTGTAGCTGCCGAGTTAGCTAAAGGCCTTCCCTGAGGGTTGCTGGCGGTTCACTAGTTATACCGACGCCTAAAAGATTGGTGGTGGCTGGTGTTGGTAAAGGGATGCTGGAGCTCATTTATCCATCCTGCAACGACAATGACAGCAGATTCAATTCTGGGCAGGATGTGATATAGACGATGGAAAACCCGAGGTAATTGTAAAGGGTAACTCTCACCACTAATAAATGGGTCTGGTCACTAGCGACTTTTAGTGCGGGGGCTTCGAATTTACATAAGCAATATCTGATTGGTGGAAACGCAACAAGTTTAGCGCTCAAAGCACAATACCAGGACCGGATAAGACTAGCCCCTGCGCCACAAGCTGTTTCTGACCTGACTTTATTCAACCCAAGTCATTATTATTATTGTTGTTGCTCCCTTCCCTTCCAGTCCTAATCCGAGCTCTTGGCTCCTCTTATCAGACATCGGTCTTGCTCATAGCCTACTGGTTAATTCAGGCATGCTTCGAGTCGAGCTGCAGTCGCGTCATCTCACTCAACCATTCGCCTCAAATAATACTGATGCGGTGACTGAGCAATCTGAACCTGTTGAACCTGTTACAATCAGAGATTGAAATTCAAGATGTAAGTTTGATAAATTGATTGCTGAACCGAAGTTGTCTTAGTATCGCTAGGCACCAGCCTTGACTCTCAGCTTACTAACCCAAACAGAACTCAGCCTGCCTCTCTCCTCCGACCTCTTTCTAGAATGGGCCTACCTGTCCCTGAGATCGTAGCGCAACAAGCACAAGCTACCACTGCTGCCAACACCGATCCCACCAATCCCACGACACCCAATCCCTTCCTCCACGAGATTGACCTCACCGATCAAGAGCTGGCCGAGGACGATGTGCCTCTTCCTGCCTACGGTGAGATATATGGCGAGATCCGCGACGAGAAGAACGGCACGGACACCAGTGCCAGTGTCAACGACGATGGTCGTGTCAACATCCGCATTAACCACTTCAACTGCCGTTTATCCCAGATCTTTACTCCTGCTTTAGATCAACACATCCAGGATGCCCAAGATAGTCGCCCACCTGCTCCCGCATTTATTCCTCCATCTCTAGGAAGCTCGGGGGGAGTTTCCCCACCTCCGCGCCTGAACATCGTCATCCAGGTCGTGGGCTCTCGCGGAGATGTCCAACCCTTCGTTGCCTTAGGGAAGGTCTTGAAAGATACCTACGGTCATCGCGTACGTCTCGCAACTCACCCCACATTCAAAGACTTTGCCCAGGAGAATGGCCTAGAGTTCTTTAGCATTGGCGGCGACCCAACCCGGCTCATGGCCTTCATGGTCAAGAATCCCGGCCTCAGGCCGGGATTTCGCAGTGTAGCAAGTGGAGACGTCGGCCAGCGAAGAAAAGATGTTGCTGAGTACATTCAAGGCTGCTGGCGATCATGTTACCAAGCCGATGACAGAACCGATGATAACCCTCATGAGCCCATCAGGAATAACAGGGGTACCAAGCCTACGGCAAAACACTTCGTTGCCGACTGCATAATCGCCAATCCTCCAAGTTTCGCTCATATTCATTGCGCAGAAAAGCTAGGCATTCCGCTTCATATCATGTTCACTATGCCGTATTCTCCTACGCAGGCCTTCCCCCATCCCCTGGCTAACATTCAATCCTCGAATGCCGATCCTCAACTCACTAATTACATCAGCTACGCCATGATCGAAATTCTCTCGTGGCAGGTCCTAGGTGATATTATTAATCGGTTTCGCGCAAAGTGTTTAAATCTAGACCCCGTAAGTAGGATCTGGGGCCCAGGGATGCTCCAGCGTCTCAAGATTCCTCACACCTACTGCTGGTCACCGGCCCTGATACCTAAACCGACAGACTGGGGCTCACATATATCCATCTCCGGATTCTACTTTCTCAACTTGGCGTCTAACTACTCCCCTGTTCCGGACTTACTGGCATTTCTCAAAAGCGGTCCACCTCCTGTCTACATAGGGTTTGGGAGCATTGTTCTAGACAATCCAAATGCGATGACAGAACTTGTTTTCGAGGCCGCGAGGAAGACTGGTCAGCGTGTACTCCTCTCTAAAGGCTGGGGTGGCATGGGTGCAGATGAGCTACGTATTCCCAATGGCGTTTTTATGCTAGGCAACGTACCACATGACTGGCTCTTCAAGCAAGTCTCGTGCGTCGTCCACCATGGTGGTGCAGGAACCACGGCAGCAGGCCTCACCGCAGGCCGGCCGACTGTCGTCGTTCCTTTCTTTGGGGACCAGCTTTTCTGGGGCGCTATGGTCGCGCGAGCAGGCGCAGGCCCCGATCCGATCCCGCACAAACGACTTACAGCAGACAAATTAGTCGATGCTATCAACTTTTGTCTAAGACCCGAAAGTCTGGAACGTGCCAAAGAATTGGCCAGCAAAATCGCGGCGGAGCAAGGCTGCGACATGGGTGCTCAGTCGGTCCATCAGTTTCTCGAGCCTGACCGACTCCGTTGCACCCTTGCACCATCTCGAGCTAGTGTGTGGCGTATCAAACGCACAAAGGTCAGGTTAAGCGCTTTTGCTGCCTGTACTTTAGCGAATGCAAATCTATTGGATTTCCAGGACTTGAAGCTCTTTAGACCGCAAGAGCATTATATCGACGAAGGTCCCTGGGATCCAATATCTGGTGGGTTTACCGCATTTTTGGGGGCGGTCGGCGGCATGATGATGGGGCTGGCCGATGTTCCCTCTGAGACCTGGAGAGCTGTGCAGATTCCGGTTGGGCGCAGCCGACAGCAGTCCCAAGCTTCGTTGTCAAAAGTCGCGAGTAAAAGCAAGGCCTCATACATAGGGAAAAACTCAGCTTCACTGACTTCGCTTGGACAGAGTGAAACGACCTTGAACACAGAGAACTCTCTTGCTCATGTTCAGAGTCCCCCAAACCTCTCTGGTCGGTCCACCCCCACTTCGATGGTCGGTCGAACCTCTGTATCTGGTCCATCGCAAGGCTATATGAGTCCCAAACAAGACGACGATAGCCTAAGTCGTTCCCGCAGTCGTCATGAATTCAGTCCCAGCAAAGACCCCGATATGCTGCGCCCCACTGGCGTACACATGAGCAAAGGGGCTGGGCGTTTTGTAAAGGCAATCGTTCAAGGACCTGTGGATATCTCTGTGAACCTCACAAGAGGGATGCACAATATCCCTAAGCTTTGGGGAGATGACACCATGCGTCCTCAGGAAAGGGTGACCGATTTCAGGTCAGGCGTCAAGGCAGTGGGAAGAGAGTTTGGCTTTGGCTTCTACGATGGCATAACTGGCTTGGTCACTCAGCCTTGGAAAGGCGCCCGGGAAAAGGGCGCCAGCGGCTTCATCAAAGGAGTCGGCAAAGGGGTCGGAGGGTTCCTAGTCAAGCCGGGCGCGGCCTGTCTTGGTATTTTGAGTCATACGATGCAAGGAGTCAACAAGGAAATGCAGAAGTTGTTTGGCAGTGATGTGCAGAATTACGTCATTGCGTCTAGGGCAGCTCAAGGGTACGAGGATTGGCTGCAGAGCTCTGATGCAGAAAAGCAAGATGTCATTGTCCGGTGGAAGCAGATCCAGAAAGATCTAAAGAAAAAGGGCAAGCCTGATAAGATGGAGCGAGAAGCCCGGGAAAGGCAGCAAAAGGCGGATTTAAAAGTTACAAAAGACCGACAAAACGGTGAATATACTGTGAGATCCGCTCAATCTGTCAACAGTGCAGATGCTGAGGTTCAAGATCTCCGCAATGCCGCGCTCGCCAATGGTGATTCACTATCTCCTCTGCGTACTGCCAACGCGGCACCTGGAATGTCATCAACAGCGGTTGAGGTCACGTCTCGCGAAGACGAACAAGAGGATGCCGATATGAAACTAGCGATTCAGGAATCACTGGCGATGCAGGCGACCAGCGCAGCCGAAGCTCATCAACGCGCAAGCATCCGTGGAAGGGACTCAAATCTGGATCTTTACCATGAAGACGATGAGGAATTCGATGAGGAACTGAAGCGGGAAAGAAGAGAATTTGAAGCGATATCGGAGAGGGCGGCAGCTATAACTGGTAGGATGATCGACCGTCAGCAACCTCCTGCGTATGATCCAGGGCATCTCGCGGGCACCTTGCGAAGTGAGTTCGAAGCAGAACAAAAGGGACAGCAGGGGGCGAAGACTGCAGAAGAGAAGATAGAAGAAGAGATCGTGATGGTGTACATCAAGAAGCAGAGCCTTTTAGAAGTACACCATCAGAACAAGGGCAAGGGATGTGGATCATCGTTAGAGGATGAGGACGATGAAGACTTGCAGAAGACCTTGAAGTTGAGTATGCAAGAATGTGCAGATCGATACGGCAAGTCTTCAAGGACATGATCAATTATGGGTTTCTTATGAATTAACGAACTCAAAACACTAAAGCTCAAAGTCTTGGCCTGTCTGAATTTCTGCTTCTGGCTATCTTTGCAATGCGCAGTCATCCAAGAGCTGGGTATTCAATGTTAACGGCGCTGAACGAGCACACACACCTAGGCATAAAAGAGGGGTAACAAGCACAACGGCACATAAAAGCAGGAAAAACCGATGAAGCGCAAATGATTAAGCACAAGAAACGGACCTCAACAACTCACGGGAAAATTGCGAGGCGCTGAAGAGCAGACCTCGAACGCGGGTGAGAAATCTAATGCATCAAAATAATCACGACAGGAGCAGAATGGGCGTCTGCGAAGTGGGACAGGAAACCTCAATAACTGATCTTTGGCCCGTCAGCATCCTACTATTATATCATACAGTCCACACCGAACCGCTTCACCCACCAAGGATGGGATCAAGAATATTTGGCATACACAGTTTCAAGACTACGTGCACAACACTGACTACGAGACCCCAGATGTAAGATCGCAACGGGTGAGCAAACGATAACGACCGAGAAGAGCTAATGTTAAGCCTAGTCGGTACACGGGCAAGGCCCCTGAGAGTGATGCAGAGCAACTAACGTAACGCGGGGGGCACGGTGCTCTTCCCCGCTGCATCATTATTCCCTTTTCGCCACCGTTTTCCTTTATCCTATTATTCACCCGCGTCAAAGCGCGCGTCCTTGCCCCCTGTCCTACTAGCTCAATATGGTTAATGGTCTGAAATAACTCAAAACCCTAACGTAAAGCACCACCGAGCCGGCCAAACAAGGGAACCGACCACTTTCTCTTGACACGACCATGTCATGTTACAAAATCATGACTTAGTCACTATCAAACAAGGTGCCAGCATTTCGAGCGTTGTGCCCAGTCGTAGACCACCTGCACCCCGAGTCTTCTTGGATGGCTGAGCTGCCACAGACGCCTCAGCAGCACCCTGCGCTGCTACCTCACCATACTCTATTTTGCCACCTTGCTGAATTCGCTTTCGTTTACACGCTCTTCTCTTGGTCATTTCTGCTAATTGCTCTTCAAGTTCAGAAATCCAGGCAGCTTGAGGCGCGTTTCGGTGCAGTATCAGTTTACCACCTTTGATAATCTGAGGGAAGCCAGCCTCGGCAGTAACAGGCGATCGAGTAAAGGAGTCGCTTACAAGCTTTGACTGAGATCCAAATTCATGCGTGTTGCTTGGAGTCTTTGATTGCCATAATTCGCCTGCATGATAGGCTTAAGGGCAAGAATTATCCTGCCTTCTCTCTATGATATGCGCGTAGTGTTGGGGCATATCGTGTTGAGTGTGAAGATGGTCGTGCCAAGAGAAAGTGGCTGGTTCCCCGGTTTGGCCGGCTTGGTGGTGCTTTACGTTACATGATTAATTTTACATGAAACCAACCAATGTCAATAATTGAATCCTGCAGGTGCGCCTAATGCCAATCTGGTTCGTCGGGTTCAATAGATTGCAACGACTTGTTCTTTGAGTGAGTAGGTAGGCACGGTTAGAGGCATGAGATGTCCACATGCGGATTCAAATGCATGACGCAAGTGGAAAGGCTTCTCTTCGCCTGTGCCATATGGACATAAAACCTCGTGACTCAAGGGCAAGCAGACGACGCTGGTGGTTGATCTGTTGGAGCTTGGTAACAGACTGATGGTCACGTGACTGCTGATCAACTAGCAAGACACACGTGCGTGCTCGTTCACGAGCGACACCCCTGTTCTATTGGATCAAACCGGACTGCTTGTCAGCGAGCAGTACCCTATCGTACAGTATATAGCTAGTAGGAATACTGCCCTTATGGCAGTGTGTTCAACCTTGTCAATTAACATTGTTATGGGAATCTGTTGCAGTAAGTCAGGGGGAACTGCGCGAAGCAGTTGAATTAGTATATTGTGTTGTTCTCGTTCATTGTTTTTTGGTTGCCTCTCACCCGACAGTCCTGTTTACATGACGTATGTCTCGTGCAATCAAGAGCAGGAGGTACTTGTTGAAACAGGCAAGGGCACTGCACCAAAACACATGGAACACATGGCCTCCTTACTCCATAGACCGTCACAGTCACTCTCATGGCAGGTGAGGTTGGACAGGCAGGAGCACCCTAACCGTGACATACCCCAAACCGTGACAGATTTCCTTATGTATAGCTCCACTCCGTAGCATGTAGAATAGTCAGTTTAATCCGTCAATATCTTCCCACACGCGTACTTTACACGCTGTCCGACAGTATCTGAACTGCAGGGTCCATCTTTCTCCACCCCCATCAGTGTCATGGACGGCTGCACCGGTTGAGTTGGTCACATATGTTGCGGCGTGGGCCGCTGTGGTATACTGATAGCTACGGTAAACAATAACGTAGGACTATCGGGTCGATGGAAGACTGCGCTGAATTGCTATTTAGCTAGGAGATGACGAATATATATCTGACCTCAAGCCAGTGACCTGTCACACACGAGACTAGGGTAGTCTGTCGGGCATACAGTCAGACCTTGTCGGGGATCGTGAGTGATCCGTACGCATGTGGGACGAATTGCAGGATTAAACTGAGGTTGTATTGGGTGAAGCTACGGACAGTATGTATAGGTGAGTAGCTGTAAACAACGCTAGTGTGACGTGGCAGTCACTCTCATGGCAGGTGAGGTTCGACAGGCAAGAGCGCCCTGAACCGTGACAGACCTTGTACAGACCAACCAATACCGCAACAGTATATGCCGTCTTTGCCTACAATAAACACATTCCCCGATTTTGAACCTCTTCGCGCTGACCAGACCTTGATAGTTACAAGCCCAACAATACCGTGGATGTTGCTTATGGGTATCCAATAATGGGTGGCGTTTGTGTGAAGCTTGTTATGCCGGTCTTCCTCGTTGCTGGTGATCTGTTCCCATATGTAGGCCAAGTCTCTTGGCCTATGATGTAAACTTCAGATGACTTGAGTTCTTAGATGCTATCTACGAGCATTGAGGTGTTACTAATATAGACACCTGCAACAAAGGAACAAGCAAGACACAAAGAAACAATCTATTTAGACGTGGGATGAAAGCGGCTGAAACCAACAAAGTCCCAACGCTTGTTGAGTCGGACAAGATACTCTAGTGTACCGAATCGCAGCCGTGAGTTGTTGCTGAACTTGAAGCTGACATAGCAGTTGCCTCGGTTGATGTTGCTGCTGCGTTAGAAGCTCTTTGGTGTTAGGAGAGCACCAGTGGGGAGCTCAAGACTTCAAATACATCAACCCTAGGGCTGCACTGTCGCAGTTGAGCGCAGACACACCGTAGTAGCTCAAGGTTTGGAACATCTCGTTGTTGGAAGGTGAAGTTGACTTAGGATACTCCAGTGCAAGACGACGCACTGGCTCAGTGACTCTGTACTTGTCAGGCTTCAGCATCACAACAGTGAACCTATCCCCGTCTAGCATGCCATCAATCAGGCTACGTATCATGCTTGATGGACAGTAAGCTTCTGATTTCAAGGAGAAGCGAGTGGATTGGAGTGTACACACTTGGACTCGCGTGACGGTGTCTGGGTGGTTGAGCTTAGTCTGAGCATTTGTGTAGTATAGCTCTTCAAACTCCCGTACAAATTGTCTGGCAAGACTATAGATAGTGGTAACATCGTGTGGCTGGATTGTACGGTTGAACAAGAGTGCGTAAAGCTTGCTGAGAAGCTTGAATTTTGCCCAGTATGCTGATGGTATTGCTCCGCAAAGCAGTGCTGGCCCACAGACAAGTAGCCAGGCTTTCAATTCTGCGGTCTTCCAATTTGTGGTTGTTGTCTTTTCACCCACAGCACGCATTGGAGGGCTTACGTGTATTGGCACTGTGTATCGCGCATCCCTGAGGGCATTGTTAATGCGTATCCTGCCTGCCAGGCTTACTTGGTAGGCACCTCCGTCCCTTACTCCTTGGTTTGAGTCTCTCAAATTCCATCCCCAGAGGAGCTGGATGATGTCTTTGGTGATATTGTATGCCATGAGATGCATGATATCAGTAGGAAAGCTCTCTGGCCAGTATAGGGTGTCAAGGTTGCGAAGAACGCTGCGCCGAGCTATCCCTCTGTACTTGCCGTTAGGGTTCTTGTTAATGTCATCTGCCAGTCGTCTGGGCAACACTGGTTTGTTGATATTGTTACTGGTGTGAGTCAGGTCATAAATACTTACACCATCTGGCTTAGAGGCCTCCATCTCGCACATCCGACATGGCTACTTCACATTGCTAGGCTCTTTCGTACTCATGGCTTTGGCCACCCAACAACTGTCCCCTGTAACAAGTATCAAGTGCACTCGTAGTCTGAACACTGGATCTTTTGATCTGGTTGCTTCAAGCGCAGGGATGCCTGTGGGATGAGACAGGACACTGAATTCGTCCACCGGAGGTTGCAGAAACGTATCAAGCGTGCTGTTGCTATACCCACCAGGAACAATCATGGCAAGGATCGTATTGGCCTTGGTGAACTGCACATGTGGTCGGAGGTTTAGAACATACACAAATACAGCCATGACCTTGTGTAGGGCTCTTACATTGTCGTTTGTTGGTAAGGAGGACCTCATCCAGAGCCATCTGACAAGCGATTTCCCGCGGTTCAAGTAGGTAACCGTCGACCTTGAGACGCCTGAAAATCCTTCTGCCGGTCCATTCTGTCATCTCCCTGGCATGGCATTTGTGTATGCACCGTAGTAGGGCTGCAGTTCGTATGCCCTTGCCCGATTCTTGTATCGATGCAGTAGCCGTGGGCCAATCTTGATGTGGTTATATTGCGCAATGGGCCGCTCCTCCTCTGTAGGGTCGTTAAAATCTGCTCTAAGTTTGTATCGTGGTCGAAGACAATGCTTGCATCCCCTGAGTTCAGCATACTGGCCCTGAACGCCAAGTGACCTGCTTCGCAGCAATCAATCTTCATTGTGGGTATATTGGCTGCCCGCCCCACTGCCCTGCTGTATGTCTTGCCATCGTGTATTGGGATGGTGTACAAGGTTTCCATAATGTCCCTGAACTCTTGCCACGCCAGCCGCCCAATGCGACGATAGAAGCGGTGCGTTTGACTGTACGAGAGTAGGTTGCGCACATCATTAGGGTCAAGGTCATCATCCCTGTTGTTATTGTTGCCTGAACTGTCTTGGTTGCTGTCAGGGGGGTTCTCGTGTACATCAAATGAGCCACTGGCATTGTTTGACTAGTTGTGCACATTGCGAGCATTGTCGTCAGCGTTAGATCATCCCCATCTTCTGCGTTGGCATGGTCTTGGTCTCCCAGTGCGGCATCTAGTGTCAGAGAAGGTGTAGAGCTTGTTGAACCTTCGCTATCACCATCGTAGGCGGACAATTGCATCTTCTCGGTCTTGGGATCATGTGCAAGCGCCAGCTCATCGGCTGTGAAAGTACTGGTATCCCCGCCACGTATGGCTATGAGCACGTGTCTGCGCAATGTCCGAGTCGATATGTGATATGTACCAGGTCAACGACGAGGGAAATTGGTACATTGACAAAGGTATACCCGATCATCTGTCTCATTCATGGGGTGAATGTTGATTTGGCAAGGACACTAGGTGATTCAACATCAATTAGATTATGATCCTGAAGGTTTGTTAGTGGTGCCCTTGGAAAGTCCCTCTGCTGACCAGCCTGGAGGTGTGATCATGTCACGGTTTGGGGTGCTCCTGCCTGTCATACCTCACCTGCCATGAGAGTGACTGCCTCGTCACACAAGCGTTGTTTACAGCTACTCACCTATATATACTGTTCGTAGCTTCAATCAATACAACCTCAGCACAATCTTCAACTTCTTCCTTTGCGTACAGTTCTTCACTGAACTCTGACAGATCATCAATGCTGATATTGGAGAGCTTGTGGAAGAGTTGGACGAGGAGCAAACCCATGGTGCAACTACCTGAGCAAAGGAGCTGCATTCTAACGGGTCCTAACATGCCCAAAATCGGCTTAGTTTTTGGCGGAGCACATGCTGCGGAGTAGAGTCTGTAGGCCGAGACTCAGTTATTACATCACCAACCACGCCTCACACCACAATTGCTCATCTCTTTATCAATCTCTGCTACCAATAGCATCCCAACAGATGGCAACACAGCTGTTGTCGAGGCTGGATTAATGGTAAATTTTGAGATTCAAACACGAGAAACCCTATAATGAATACCATGTCCTTGCAATCTATATGTCGATGTACTCCCTCAAAGACACATCCTACAAAGTAGTTCTGTTGGAGCAGTCAAAACGGACACAGGCATAGAGAAGGTGTAACTGCATGAGTAGTGTCGGTCGGAGGCTGTGGTCAATGATTGAATTACTATCTGTGTTGTCCGATGGTGTTTTTGTACAGGAGCTCTCGGCTCAGAGGTAAGTGCACTTGCCTTCGGGCAGTGCCTTCCTCAATAGAATATCATGTGACTTAGGCCACGTATTTACAGAAGGAGATGGTCTAACCTACGGTGACGCGGCAAGACCCCAGTGGTTGACTCATGGCTCCATCCTGGACGATATCAACACGGCGCAGCGACGAATACCACCGGTACCATACGGATTAGAGTTCAGTCAACTGTACGCAAAGGGAAGAAGCTGAAGATTATACGGAGGTTGTATTGGGTGAAGCTACAAATAGTATATATATGTAGGTAGCTGTAAACAACTGTTGCAGTAAATGCAATAAGTGAAGGTGTAACCGCGCAGGGCAGTAAGTCAGGGGTAACCGCGCGAAGCAGTAAAATCAGTATATTCTGTTGTGTTGTTGTTCAGTGTTCCGTCTCTCACTCGACCCCCAGCGGGGTCTGTTTACATGACGTATCTGTCGTTCAGACAGAAAGTGCTATTGGAACAGGCAAGAGCACTGCACCAGCACACGTGGCAGACATGACCGCTTCACTCCATAAACCGTCACAACAACGCTAGTGTGACGTGGCAGTCACTCTCATGACAGGTGAGGTACGACAGGCAGGAGCACCCCAAACCGTGACAAATTGTCATCAGACACTATGACGGCAAGACGTTCAGTCAGGATCACAGATGTGCTATGACTGTTGCCGACAAGCTGATGTCCCCTGGGTACGGCTTAGAGTTCCTTTCACGCTTCGATGGCAATTGGATGGCGAGAGCCTTGCTGCATCATGCCTGGAGGGACTATCGGTCCAGGTATAACAGAAGGGTGACAGGGCATCCGCGTTTGATTGAAATATACAACGGAGACTTGACTACAGCACATCTTGGAGCAAAGGGGTGGAAGAGCAATTTTGGCGGTATGAGGAGGAGCTGGATGGTGCAGGAAGCTGGCACTGTACGTCGGGTCCCGAGTGTTAGACGGATGCGACAGTGCCCTGGATATGGCCTATACCAACTCAAAACAGACTGGATACGAGGAGTAGACGAAGGCTATTCACGATATCGCCATGATCAACAAAGTTGCATCATACAAGAACCTGATGCGCCACAACGCTCCAGGCAGACCAATATAGGAATAGGAAATCTCTCCGATGCACTGGGTAAACCCGTATAAACTACAATTCAGAGGAAGGGCATAACGACATGTTTACATCCCCAACTCCGTCGGATCATGACGACAGCAACGTGTCTACAACAGGTGCACAAAACGGTGGTGTACCAATGGATGAACTGGCTCGAGTGAGGCCGCGTGCGCAGCGATTGACCTGCTCATGCAGGACGCAAGGTTGGCCCTGACCAAGGTAGCAATGGGCACAGTTCTTGCCTGTCAAGAGAGTTGAGCCCTTAGTGTTTTCGTTGAGCTGCCAGAACTCAAAGTCCTTGACCATGCAGTAGGTGCATCGCTTGTCACCCTCCGTCTTCACACCTGCAATGGCGTACATTGCCACACATGATTATACTGACCATGACAGGCTTTGTTGGCATTGCAGATGGCTTCAGCATATTTAAACCACCACTTTCCCTCATACTGATGTGTAATGCTATTTCTTGTCTACTCCTTTCGGGCCAGCGGACTTGCCCAATAAGGGGCTCCAGTTGTACTGGAACCAAAGCTGCTGAGGAAGTGACTCCTATTTCTGAGCCACCTGTTTCCGCATGCCAGGCCCATATGGGCATGTGTACAAGTACATCACGCCATCTTGAACAAACTCGAGGATTCAATCTGTGTCCAGACTGTATGTGTGTTAGCAAGCACTCTGACACAAGGACGACCACCTACTCAATTCACTCATCTTTTGGCCATACGGCCCCTCCCACGTGGTTCTTGATAACCACCGGTCACTATCCTCAGTGCTCACCCATGACGGATTGCAAATCACTTTCCTGTTCTATGTGCCATTGGTACGCCTGGGGCCAGGTGATACTGGCTATCAAATGCACGGTTGAACGACCTTCTGTTACATATTGAGGCTCAGTTGGCTCACAGTAGGGAAGAGGAGACCAAGAAAGAGAGCAATGATGGTGAGCCAGTTGAGCTGACCGCCATTACAAGGAGCCTAGTTACTGTTTGCAACATAGTCCTTGCGGGGTTTGTTCTTCAGCTAACCAACCAGCTCCCCCACAATCACGAAGGTCTCCCAGTCATCTTCCTGGGCCCCAATTCAACAGGTGGTGGCGCTGGGGTGGTCAAGGATGGGGCAGCAGCAATGTAGAAGCATTGTTTGAAGATGACAATATGGGGACGGACTAGCCCTCAGTGGGCAAGTTCTTACGACACCGCTTCCCTTACTAGTAGCCTTATTTGCAATCAAAATGCTAAGACACACTCATTTAACCCTGTAAAAGATCCTTTCACACGACAAACTCGCGCTGAAGTTGTGAAGTTGTTTGTTGTGTTGTAAAAAGAGGCCAAAGCCGGTCCAAGGCACAAACATGAGTTTTGGATTGACGCTTAGTTTCCACAACCACATCACAGATATACAGCTAACTAAAAGTTCTTCGAGCAATGACTATTTAAACAGCTTCAGCAGTTTCATGTTGGAAAAATAACATGGTGGTGTTGCAGTTGCCCAGTCAAACTAGCAACAACAGGCCTTGGATGCTTGCCGGAACACCACCAGGACCTAATAATCAACACAACCTAAGCATCTTAATAATTCGTATCGGCTATTATATTGGACATGAATGTGCAAGGCCAATTAGAAGTTGGTAGTGATGGTGAGATGCCGTTTGTGTGTGCCAGGTTTGATGCATGCATTGATGCAATCAGGCAGCAAATGCTCGCCCACAACACCACAATCAGATCTTGTATGTATAATTACAGCTTTATGGAAACATCATTCAATGGAAAAATAGGAACATCGCAATGGAGGGGTGATGTGATGCTATGGTCACAAAAAAATGGAGAAAGATTTATGTTAAAAAAGAATGTTAGGATATTGGAATGTCTTGAGGTAGCAACACTACCCCTTGTACAAGTCTTTTTTATAGGTTCAATTCACATAAGGAGCAGTTCTTTTTGTTGCAGATGAAGCGTTGATACATATACTAACTACAATTGTTACAATCCGTTAGGATGTGCTAAGAAGGATTCGGGTACAGGTGCGAGAATCAATAGGGATGCATCTGTCATTACCAACCGTTAGAATGCTAAATGAACTTAAGCCATTACATGCCATTAGGACGCGGAATTACTATAGTGGGTGTGAATTCCACCAATTCTATTAAACCCAGCATGATACATGACAACCCCACCCAACGCTACGTTATCAGATGGTGCTGCAACCTTCACGGTACATTCCTACAGGCCCTTTCAGGCCCGTTACGTGCCCTTAGGATGCTTGCACAGGGTTCAGGTACCTGGGGTATGATACATCGAGCGTGCTTACACCACAGGTACACCAAGCGTTGTTCATAGGGATTCCCACTGTGACGGTTTATGGAGTGAGATCATGTGTGCCACGTGTATTGGTGCAGTGCTCTTGCCCTTTCCGACAAGCACCTTCTGCCCTTGATTGCACAAGACATACGTCATGTAAACAGACCCTGATGACAGTCGAGTGAGGTACAATTTGTGAGGGTGGATCGTGAGTGATCAGCGCGGAAGAATTAAAGGATTGCACTGAGGTTACATTGGGTGAAGCTACGAATAGTACGTATAGGTAAGTAGCTGTAAACAACGCTAGGGTGACGTGGCAGTCACTCTCATGGCAGGTGAGGTATGACAGGCAGGAGCACCCTAAACCGTGACACAATCACAGAACAAGAACAACACCATATACTAATTTTACTTCTTTGCGCGGTTCCCCCCTGACTTATTACCTTGCGTGTTTACAGCTTCATTTATTGCATTTAATGCAACACCCACGCTATCATTCACTTTGCCTCAGACGTCGGCCCAAAGAACGTCGCATCATCACCATCGTCTTGATGGAGACCGCTTGTGAAGCTGACGAATATGGTCATTCAACTGTGCGGCAAATGAGTGCCAGACAGAGCTTGCAACATATTCAAAACTATGATCAAGAGAGTATGCCCCTCCTCGCCCACCCTCTCTCTACAGATGACGATGAGTTTGATCGTGACGATTACACGAACGACTTTGCTCATCTACTCAGGTACCACAGACCTTCAATAGAATGGATACTTATTTCCTATCTCATCATGGCCCTGATCTTTGACAGTATTGTTACTCCCAGGTGCGGAGGAAGGCGAAGGCTGAGGAGCGCGTCCAAATTGATGCACGGAAAGCAGAGAGAGCTCGCCTTCGGCAGGAGCGCAACGCTTCAAAAGCCATACAATTGTCCCAAAAGGGCAAAAGAAAGGCTTCACAAGCTCACCAGGCAAACAATCGTTCGAACGTGTGAAAACTGGTGATGTTGGTGGTGCTCCTTCTTCAGCGCCGCCCCCATCCCCACCACACAAACTCACAACGCGCGCACGCAGCATTAGGCTTCCAGCAAAATTAAGTAGCACATCTTCTTTGCAATCAATCAATTACTACAACACTACATCAGTTCGTGAGAATAGCTATTGTAGGTGGCTCTACAGCCTGAATCCACGCATTGGGTGCACGGACACGGTACTTCGCAACTATTTCCGGATCTGGTGCGAGTTGCGAGAATATAACCCTTGCCAAAACTCATGTTACACGGCATAGTTAGCCCCTACCATAGTCGTTAGATGTCTATAAAATATGTATTTGCTCCAGTTGTACGTTCAGTTGTATACCTTTGGCAAACCGTCGCCACCAGAGTTTCGTGTCGATATTGGTGTTTTACCAAACAGACCCTTAGTCAGCCATTTCCCTTACCTTATTCGAGCTTAAACCCCTCTTCTTTACGCCACGCCATACTCCTCACCTCTTCAGCCGTCATTCAACGTGCTCGTCGTACTCTCTCAAATTCCAACACAGGTCGCTGTACATCATGGCCGTGACCATGGCGGAAAACAGAATGCTCAACCTTGCACTGCGAGCGCTGCAGGTTATCTGTGCCATCGTTGTTATGGGAACAGACGGCTACGGTACGAAAACCATTGTAACCTACGCTTTCGACGCACTCTTGAGTCTAACTCCATCGTCTAGCTATCAACGTGTATCGTGGCTACAGCTCCCACGTCGATACCCATTGGGGTGGGTTCACCGCCTGGAACGGCGTCCCGAACGCATGGGGCTTTTTGCTATTCTGCGCTGCATGGACAGTTCTGGTGGTCATCTTCCAACTCGTCGCTGGAAATGCGCTTACGCATCGCCCATTGGTCGGATACATCAGTGTCGCTGTTGAGGTGGTGGCGCTCATTTCATGGTTCGCTGGTTGGATTGCCGTGGCTGTCAATATTGGGACCCGTGCATGTGCAACAGGATATGTTGGCTGTGGTGCACTCAAGGCGGCGACAGTGTTTGGTGCGGTCGAGTGGCTGCTTTTCATGGTCACCACATTCCTGGCTATTTCACTGTTCCTAAACAGCAAGCGCCAGGTAAGGACGTCGAAGACCTGAAATACTGTACAGGGTCAAGCAGTGGCGTAAAATCTTATGGACATCAGAACCATTAAGAGGGTTCTAGACGATTGTAAGCCTCGTCGTCTTCTCTAAAAGACAATTTGGCACTGGGCCGGCTGGTGGCCCTGTTATCAGGCAACCATGGGACTAGTATCAGGAGCAAAGCGTGAACAACTTTATTACGAATTATGATACACATATAGTATAACCTTCCATGATTGGTTAAACTTCTCACCGTTGCAAGTGGGACGATGCATGATGAATGATATCTGTCACGATCAGGCACGTGTGACCTTGTTCGTCAAAATTACGTGTAAGCACGCACTATCATGCTGCGTGAAAGCCGAACTGGCCGACACTTGGCTTGTTATACCGGTTTTGCTTTGCCCGCGACTTTGGACCTGGAACATTTGACTTGACATGCCCTTCGTTTTTCATTAAAGATGCGGGAGTCACTCTCATGCAATCATATATACAGCTAAGAGCTGGGGCTATACGATTTCATGCAAAGCCTGGACAAAGGTAAAGGTGTGCGAGTGTCGTGCAAATGTATGGACTGTGAGCGGGCGCCGAAGAGCGGCGATATGTGCCCATTCACCCAAGGTCGATCCCGATCACGTAGAATTTCATCATAAGACATGACTAAGCACCACAGAAGACAATATACAAGGCTGAGTATCTAGTATGTACTGATCATTAAACAAAGGGCCAAAAATCGCTAAACCCCAGACGAAACGCCTTGTTGTTACCTCGTGCAAATGTATCCCTGCGCATCAGCTTGATCGGTTCGCCGCAGCGATGGATCCAAATCCAGTCCACTTAACTCCCAAATTGAGTTAGCAATAATGAAGATGCGGATCCGACAGCATCATCGGTAAGATTACGATGAATCAGTAGAAGTATGGGCTTCATCTTCATCGTCAACCTCGACGGGTTTATCAGCCGACCCATTCCTATTTATCGCGCCGTTGTCTCCATTGTCTCTGTGGTTCTGCCCATTATTCAAGTCATCCAACTGCTCCATGCCTATGACTTCGGGAAATATTTGACCCCATAGCCAGATGGCTTGCTTGAAGACACGTTCGCAAGCTGACATTTCCGCTCGGCCGTTGCCTGTTGTCTGAACCATAGCGAGCTCGTCGACGATTGATCTACATGCATCTACGAAGCGGCCAAAGTTTTCTGATTTCCAGTTTTCGATGACTGCTTCGCGGAGGGCAGTGGTGTGGCCATCCCTTGGTGTTGCTTGTCCGCCGTAGGAGGTTGCGGGTGCGCCTGATGGTAGAAAGTAAGAAGGAAAGAAATAAGAGTTTTGCTGTGGTGTTGGCGTGGTTCGGGTGATGAATGTGGCTGCATAGGAGCAGGAATTGTAAAATAGCTGGAAGCTAGTCAGTTGACAGCAACCAGCAACATTATAGTACGACTTACAATTTCAATGGCCCACAGAACTACCATGCCCTCAAGCAGTGTTGCAGAAGGACTTGAAGCGCTATTGAAAAGATCGACGAATCCTTTGGTAGGTGGTTTCGGTTCGTCAAAATTCACCCCCAATCCATACTTGCGCTTAGTAGCATCAAGAAAATCCAGCTCCTTCTTCATATTACTCACCGCAGAGCACAGTAAGTCCAGACACCGGAACGTTGAATCGCGTTCTAGATTGGCGGTTTCCGGTATTCGGATCTTACCTATAAGTGCTCCGGTAAACGATACAAGTGATCGTGAGATAAACCCAATCTGCGCTAGCCACTCATTGAGAGCATTCTCAGTAAGCATTCCACAACCCGCATGTGACAAGAAGGTGTGATGAGTAGCGCTCGTCAGTAACGCTTCGTTATGAACTAGGAGGTATTGAGCTAATGAAGGCGCCTCTGCAGACTGTGCTGTTTGAGGTAGGAACGGTCTCGGACCAGGATCACTGGGTGTCATTCCATTAGAAGAACGATTTGGACCATGGCGATTGATCAGCAGATCAGGGTTTGGTTTTGCACCGTTCCAGGCGGGTGGTTTCTCATTTTGCTGTTCGTTGGGAGCGAGGGTCCCACTTGTCAACAGCTCTGCACCTTCAGCGGTTGACAGAAATTCCTTGCATTGAATCAGATGCTCTGCCTGTCGGGTAGCATTCTTCGCTCGTACGAAGCCACAGCTGTGGCATCGCACTCGTGCGCACTACTAAAGTCATCAGAGAACTTTTCGGGTCTCTACGTTCTAGGTATAGCCTACCTTATGACCAAGACTATCGTCGAAGAATTCGTCAAAATACTTGCTCACATTTACCGTCCATCGTGGTCGCTGCATTGTTGGTGTAGAACTTGTTCTTGGAGGAGGAGACGAATTGTCCACATCGTAAGAGTCGCCGATTGCTCGTCTGCCAGTCGCGTTGTATGAATTCGGCGGGGCCAATTCTTGACCGTTCCCTGCGGCCCTCCACGCTGTGTATTCCGGGCAGATCTGGAGATGCGCCTGAAGACAGCGGTAAGCTTGGCCGATTTTAGATCGAACTTGTGCATCGAGGGATCTGACCTTCTTGCGATTTAGAACTCTGGCGCTTCCTTGCCAGCGCCTGCAATGAATGCACTGAACGGTCCCTCCTAAATTGACACTGTCGATTTGCTCAAACTGCGGG
Organism: Macroventuria anomochaeta; assembly: GCF_010093625.1. Lineage (NCBI taxonomy): Eukaryota > Fungi > Ascomycota > Dothideomycetes > Pleosporales > Didymellaceae > Macroventuria > Macroventuria anomochaeta. The sequence goes on from NW_022985363.1 coordinate 1,619,238, forward strand.
ATCCCTTAACGTTTGTACATCATGATGCAATGAGCTTGCGCATAGTACCTGACTGTGTGTGTACGTGTCTGTCGGCCGGGGCATGACACTCTCATGAGACACAGTGCCTCCTTGTCAACACCGGAGCGATGTGGGTAATGATTATCGCGACGATTACAGGGCAGATACACGGCTAGTGGGAGTTGAAAACTCAAAGAGGAATTGAGGGATGAGTAATTTCAATTCTGCCGAGCGGGCCGAGCTTGCTTACCTCAGACGTAACACCTTTGTCTGGGGTAGACCGTGGGTTGCCGCCTAATGCCAGGGGTGTGTAATTCTATCTCCAGGTTCGTGAGTTTAGTCGCAAGCGCAGCCTAGCCTCAATTGGGCTCGTGCTAGTGCAGTCATGACTCGTCCAGGTGTGGATACCACATCCTTCTGGGGCGCTTCAAAAGCTGAAATTAAAACGATGGGGTGCGCTATATCCGCAATTAAAAGCAAGAATCATTCGAGGGTGGGGCCGTTCAAGACAACGCGGTGTTCGAGGCCCCGCCTGACTGATTGGTGGATTTTGGGTTTCGCTTTGTCAATAACGAAGGGACGAGGGAACTGAAGTAAGGAGGCTCACTTGTCTGACTCAACGTGCAATCCTGGCAAACTTGCGTGTCAACTCAGATAATACACCGCACAAGGCCGAGTTCGTCAGGTTCGCAGGTCCCCTCAATTATGTGGACCCTAGAGTCCCCGAGCTACTAGCTTCGCTTAGTCATTAGTGGCTCCTTAGTGGTGCGGCTGCCATACTGGAGCGTCTCCGTAGACCGAACGGGCCGAGCCGCGCATCAGAGGCTTAAATGAATCTACATCAGCCTCACAAGACCTGGTCCGTGTTTGAAAGTTCAAGCTTTCAAACAGTTGACTGAACCTCCATCGATCTTTGTCCATATATGTGTCGCAGAAGCAGGAGCTTGTATAAATATGACCATATAACGGATCGGAAACATTGCCCATGGCGACAAAGAGTGCATATCGTAGCGTAATGTTTTTAGAGCTCTCAATGTGTTTGTTCTCGAGACCTCCTTGAATGCATGTCCGTCTGGAGTACCCGAGCCCATATTTCGCGCGTGGCATGTTTTTTGGCGCTTCAATGCGTCTGTAAGCCTGATTTGACACTTGTATGTCTTTTACTGAACTGAAGCAAAAAGGGGCAGCAGACCGCCACTAAAGACAGCTGCAGAAGTGACATGGCATTGTGATATGTTGCAAGCCGCATCCAAAAGCGATATAGCCATTGCATGTCTCGCCACGCAAGTTCAAGATTTGGGAGCGTATGCTTGGAGACCGAACGGCCAAGTGTGAAGCAGGAACTAGTCCAGAGAATCCAAACAACAAAGCAGTCAATATCTACATGCAGAAACGTAACAAAAATGCGCTCACCCAACACGTGGCCTACCCGATGCCTAGTACTTAAAGCCACCAGCCCGAGTGCTCCACAATCCATCAGGATCAACCTGCTTCTGCAGGGTCTTGAACTTGTTATAGTCCTTGTAGCTCTGCATGACGGGCTGATCCCACATGGCATCGTTAAGGAACAATGGCATATACATATTTTCCGGCATCCCGGCCTCGGCAATCCACTTGGGTACCACCTCGTCCAGCCACGACGTAAGCTGCCTAGCGATTCCGTGCGCCAGGTCGTCATCGTCCGATAAGTTCCACGCTCCTTGGAAGATGAGAATAATGCGATCGGGATCCGAAGCGGTGAGACCCATGGCGTTTCCCCCTTTGGTTGCGGAGATCTTGCCAAAGAGGGCGGGAAAAGGCTGGAAGTCGACACTGAACTGGATGGCGCGGATGAGCGGCGGTATGCTAAGGAATTGGGTGGTTAGTTCGGCGAGCTTGTCACGGATCTCCTTGTACATCTGGGGGCGAGCTGGAATGTGCGGGATAGTATAGGTCTCGTGAGTGTTAGTGGATAGACCGAGCATGGGTATAAGAAGTCTTACGCGGAAGAATGAACGAGCGTTTAACAGTCCAACAGGGTCACCGTTCTTTTTCAACTAGACGCAGTCAGCTCATAAACAGCATCGCATATCTCGGCTCTGCACTTACTAGCTCGGAGTACTTTTGTGTCGTGGGCTTGCAGGCCGAAGAGACTTTGATGAAGTCGGCAAAAGGGCCTGACGTCGGTGGAGTAGGGTTATCGTAAAAGTAAAAGACCAGCTTCAGCTTGACGCCAGCGGCAAAAACTAGATCAGAAAAGATGATGGCAGCCTTTGGATCCTGGGCACCTTGGGCAGTAAAGTCGTGCAAAACAGCATACAGCTGATCAGCTTTGCTTTCATCGTAGACACAAGAGCCGCCCCAGACATTACCAAGGTGGTGAACTTTGGCTTTGAATTGGGTAACGATGCCAAATTGGCCTCCAGATCCACGCATGGCTTGCGCGAGGTCGGGGTGTTTCTTGGCGTCGACGTTGACAATGGAGCCGTTCGCCATGACGGTTTCCCATCCGATGATGTTCTAGCACTAGTCAGTCTGATTCTCAATGGTGTCGTGCAGGAACTAACATCAGAAGCAAGCCCTTCTTGAGCATTGAGGAAAGAGAGACCTCCTCCCAAGAGCAGTCCACCGACGCCAACAAGGCCTAAGTTAAGTCAGTCTAGACAATGATACACTGGTACAAAGTCGTACCGAGTCTTCCTCCAGCAATGGCAACACCGCTCTTCTCGAGCTCGCTGATGACATCGTTCCATTCTCCTCCCGGTTTAACATAGGCAACATCCTCTTCCGCATCGTATCTCGCTCCGACCAGGTCAGTCATTGCAATGACTACACCGTCTTGGACAGTAGAGTGACCTTTGTTCGGGTCATGGCCTCCACTGCGCGTAGCGAATTGTACAGTCGGGTACTTATTCAGGATCTTGACAGCGTCGGACACATCCTGAGCAGAGTTTGGCTGAACAATGCATGCGGGATCGACTTCACGGAGGTTGGTAGCCCAGTATTGTTGCGTCTCATACTCGTATTCTAGCTGGAGGAAGCCAGGAGTCAGAACTTTACCAGGAAGAGCATTTTTGAGATCTGTGCAGGCTTTGTTCGTAGCCTCGCTGGGATCACCAAGAACTGACTGGGCTCCCAAAAGCAGAGTCACAAATGCGAGAGATGCTGACTTGCCCATGGTGGACGTGGGATGGAGTGGGAAAAAGAGTGGAAAAGATCGACCGTGATGGAATCTCTCTGAAATGACTACTTTGTGCGAAAACCTCATTATATACCCCCGTCACCTCCCCCAAGGCTGGATCGAGATGTGGCCGTATTTATTTCTGATATGACGGAGAGCTCCAGTACGTGTGAGGCATTGGGAGATAGGGCCGGAACTAGTGCATGGAGCCTGAATGAACCATACAATATGGTGATATGAAAGCGAAGAAGGGTCGTATCCATCGCGGACCTCTGGTGGCTTAAGGAAATCGGTACATGTTGGCCCATATCTCCATCGCTCAATAGAGTATTCGTTTAGCCCAGATGAGGCAAAGATATTGGACCCCATCGACAATGTTCTGATGCTAATCTGCGGTACATGATTACGGTTATGATGACAGCACTAGGAGTGGGCCCTCGTTCAGGTTATGAAAGAGAGACGAGTGTTCTAGGTATGCGCTAGTATCGTATCGCACCCCCCGGTCCGTTCCCTAGCCAAGACAGCACCCTGGCGCATGGCGCCAATTACGATCTCGTACCCCCACAATGCGTCCAACGAAGGAGGTCCACCGCTGACCCGCTGTTTTTCCACTGATGAATGTGGCTTTTCCTATCATCCACGCAACACAGCACGCAGCTATAACAGTTTTCACAATACCTTGTGCACACGTGATAGACCAGAGGAAAGCCTGTACACGTAAAAGCACTGCACACAGATAAGTTCAATGCCTGTAAGCTTGCTAGCAGGTGAACATAATACAAGGATTCAACTCCTGCCATTTTCACGAGTTTAAGTGGGCTGTTGATATGTGCTAGGGAGGGTGAGCATGCTCGCGGCCTGTCCATGTTTGATGAGGGCAAACAATCTTAAGGTCTTAGCCTCCTTACGTAGGCAGTCCACCTTTTGAGAACTGAGAGTAACCACCCAATACAGCGTTATTTAAAGCTATTCAGTTACTTGTTGTTTGCTATCGCAATCGATTTTTGGTGTTCTAGCTGTCGTAATGAGCCGCCCTGTCTTCCGATGACGTTTCTCAGATCTCCTGTTGCCCGCCGTAGGTACGTTTTTCCGCTTCGAACTGCGAGCCATCGAGACTACAACACCATGAAATCATTGCAAGACTGCAATTTGAGCTATCCGAGCTTCTTCAGGGCTTGTTCAGAGCTTCAAAATGTGGTGGGATACTGTCTGTACTACTAATTGCTAACAAACTAAACCTAGCATCATAATCGCGCTGAACCCATATGAGGGCTACATGTGTGTCTCTTTAATCTGGTTTTCCTCCCGCTTACGTGCGCACACGGTATTGTGAAAAGCACCCGTGAGCGGCTAATCTGACGCGTAAGCGGGCTAATCTGACGCGTAAGTGGGCTAATCTGACCCGAAGCTTATTTTCCTCACCACACATTTTCTACCACCATCACGCCTCGCCGTGGTAGATGTAGCTGCTAAGATCCTACGACCTGTCCGGACCCCCAATGGGCTTCAACAGGCTAAACTCGATGCGCAGCTTTTGGGCCTGAAACTCCACCTGTGTTACATAAGGCGTGCAGCATCTTAATCACCGAGCCTACGGGATTCGTCAGATTGGGACATTGCTCCAAGGTTATATGGTTTGGTTTGCAGCTCGTTCATATTGTATGTAAGGGCGGGATGTCAATATTGAAAGCAGCTGCTGAGGTGATTATCACTACACCGGCGGAGGCAACCCGTTTGGCTACGTACCCATTATGCACTATGCTTAGCGTACCAGCGCTGCTGCATTGTCGTACTATTTGCTACATTTGAACGATGAGTCCGCGGTGCAGCCACCAGAGGGTGTGGCAACCAAGCCTCTCCCGCTCATTCCACGCAGTCATCGGTCAAACGGCTGCAAACTTCCGTTGTCAAGCCAGGATGAAAATACCCGAGCTGCTTTTGGCTGTGGAGGGCTGAAGCTGACGCAGGTCCAATACTGACGCAGGTCTAAGACGAACGCAGGTCTGATGAACGTTAGTTTAGGGCTGACGGATGTCTAGCGACGACATCAGCTTGGACAGGATCCACACTAACCCTATCCACTGCTATTTCGATAGTGCTGATGCGCACCTCCGGGCTTACTCATAATGGGAGTGCAGGACATATAACGACCGGGAATATTGTCAGGCACATTGGGGCCACGCGCAACGAGACGGGAGAATCTCGGGAATCCTGCCAGGAAAATTAAGTCGACAGATGGTGGACGATTGCTCTAAAGCATTCTAGCTTTCGTGACATCTCACCTGACTAGTTTCCACTCAAGCTTCCCTAGACGTTACCCCAGGGGTATGTTGCACACATTGTGATAGCGATGCAAGTTCTGAACAAAACCCCCAATTCAACAAAAGGAAATGTTCAGCAGATTATTCGCCAGCACCAACGAATAAGCTAAGGAGCCGATCTTATACACTGCCTCGAAGCTTAGTCGTTGTTACTATAGAAGATCGGATCGAGTTCGCCAATTATGTCACAACGTATGGAGCTGGTAAGTCTTGAGATATGTCCTGTAATCAGAGCGGGCTGATCAAACTCAATGTGTAGCCAAAATACGCGGTACCAGAATCTTTGCTGTCATCGCAGCCGGGACCTTCCTCACACGGGGACCACACGTTACAAGAGCCGCTGGACAAAACCGATGACCCAGGACGTCATAGTAAAGCGACAGGCAAGAGAAAAAGAACAGGTGCCAGCTCTGATCCGATGAAGTCGGGGATAGGGCACGCCGGACCCGTAGGTGTACAAGTCTGTAAAGCTCTTCAGGAGAAGCTAATGAGATTCAACTTGCAGCCACAATACGCAGTTCCAGAATATCTGCTCTCACCGCAGACAGTCTATACGTCGCGCAGAGAACTCACGCTCCAAGCGCCACTGAATGAGATCATCGACCCGGGCCGTCATAACAACCACATTACGACTCCACATTCAGAGCCCAGCATACCTGAGCACTCGCGATCCGAGTCGATGTTTCTTGCGCTTGATCGGTCTTCTCTCCCACCTTCGACGATTGCGAAACCGTTAGAGGAACACTTGCGCAACATGGCGCCCACGGGCCAATCCGTGCCCGAGAGTCCGAACCTTGCATACCGGACCACAGCAAAGGACCTTTGCATGAAGGATGACGGCTTCTTAGGTGAGGTTCCTGACTGTGTATTTTTCGTCTGGCTTATCAGCAATGTCACAAGACTCATTCTTCCCGACCCCCGCCATGACAGACCCATGGGGAGAAGCACCGCCTCCGAATCTGTCGTGGAACTCGGCTGCGGGACTGCCTTTTTTGCTCGATGAAGACATGTCCATGACTGAGCCAGATGCAACGGTGGCTGAAATGATACCTGAAAGAAGTGAGATGGTGCCGGACAGGCGAGTCTCCGATGCGCATAATACCGGCAACACGGCAGTGTCTCAGCTCGACAGCTCCGCATTGACAGGAGAACGTCTATCGCATGTTTTGAAAGCCGTTTCCGCAGCTGGGTTTAGCAGTCTGGACGACGCCGTTGTAGCGTACTATGCGGAGTTTTGCAAGGACGACGAACGGCTTCGGCAGGCGCAGAGATTGAACCGTATCCGACGGCTGCCTGTACTGCTGAAGGAACTGCATCTTGCAGCGCAAGGGTGGGGTCAATGGCAGAGGCGGAGTTTCCAAGAGCAAATCATCAAGAGCGCGGAAGACATTGTCATTGCGGAGCTGGAAGAACAGCTGCTTGCAAGGCGCCACGATCATTACAGTTCTACTTGCAGCACTGAGAAACCGTGCCAAGCCTGTAAGCAAAAGGCAAGAGAAGAAATAGATACCGAGGCCGAGGTCAGTGGAAGCAGTCATACCATCCATCGTACAAGAATTCCAGCCATACTAATGAAGAGTATAGCTTCCGAATACGTGGACCTTGCTCACATCGCTGTCTACAAGATATAACGCTATAGCTTCAAAAGACCGGCATACTGACGTGCCGAAGTTGATCAGCAAGTTCCTCGACGGTGTCACTGACTTGGGTATTTGAGGCTGCATTTGCATGGAAGAGAATCTCCACACATCGTCACTCGAGAGCAATCTCGACAGACTGGAGACCAGGCGACTGAACACCTGTCGACCAGACTATTGAGAAGTCTACACCCAAGATGATGCGAGAAGAATGCAATGCACATGTCTCCATGCACATCAACCTCGATTCTTCCAGCACAGTTCAGCATCTAAAATGCTCTTCTGATCGCGCCGCAAATCGACACTATGACTGGGACTGCACCCGCAAGGTCGAAATTACAAACGAAGGCCATAGCGAACCGACCATCATGCCAACTTGGCAGCACACCACGCCATACCGGTGGTCAATTCGGCGGTAACAGCTGCGCAAATCACGAGTCCAAGCATCGCACGTGCAGGCGCTTCACATTCTCTTTTTGCGCGTGCGGCCAGAGCAGGAATCGCAGAACTAGAGCCTACCTGGAAAGTGCGTTCTCCTCCGGCTGCAGCTACGGTTGGGTGTGGGTCTGCGAATTGGTGGTGGTGCTGGTACGTGCGTGGCGATAGTTGGAGTGGGAAATGGGCTAGTAGGATGCGCGACTTTATGAAAAGCGCTTCGCTTGGGGGATAATCATGCCAGCAAGAAAAAAAGTCATTTTTGCAAGGGCGTATGGAAATTGAAGGGATGTCTCGATTTCACACGGATTTAACCGAGCGGACTTGTTTACTAGCTAAATTAGGTCCCTGCTCACACCGCATCGGCTATGCAGCGAGATCGTGCCACCAACAGGCAGCCGCAGTCAAAGCTGACGAGGTGCCAGAAGTTCAGATCCGGAAAGGTGCTGAACTGTGCCGTGATGCCGGCCGAGAATAGAGTGCATATCGTCATCCTCTGCATCGATCACCTTCTTCTACGAGCTGCGAGGATGGTGCCAAGTCGCCGAGCTCGACGCACCATCATTCTTACAAAGCACCCGCACTCAGGGTTGGGGGTTCAACAAGGTTCTCACCACCGGCATGTCGTCCATCCACCATGTGTGGAGGCCCCCGTCTAGAGCCAGAATGACAACAAGTCCCTTGTAATGGAATGCTGTTTGAAAGCTGGGCGTGAGACTATAGCAAAGCTTAGGTTATACCCATAACCAGCTAACCACGGCCCGTGAATCCTCCAGGGAGTGGCGCTCTAGAGGTCGACGTTCAACGGCTGGTGGCGTCAGGCCCGTCGCCTGCTATGGTACTGACCCCTGCTGTGCACAGGTGACGGCAGGACCTGCAGTTGGCGCCAGCGGAGCTGATCCGGGCTGTGCCGCCCCCTGTAGGTAGATAAATGATAATCTCCATGATGTGCTTCTACGTCCGCGCTGAATGCGTGCCTCTGCGTTCTAGTTTTATAGCTAAGGCACAACAACGCACCTGCACGACTCGCCTTCTCTCCCTCCTGCCTGCCTGGTCGCCTTGGGCCTCCCCCGCGCTGTTAGACCTGTAAGAAACTAGCTCGTCTGGGCAACGATGACGAGGTATGCTCGCATGGCCAGACCACGCTCGTGTGTCTGCCAGGTTTGCTGGTAGTTGGACACGGCGACGGCCTTCAACCAGGAAGCTGGGCCGCAAGATACTGCTGTAACTCAACGCCGCCCGCCGACGTGACCAGCACACGGTTGACCATCGCGACCACACCAAACAGAGCGACTCCTCCCGCGAACTAGGCGAAGAGGGGCTGCTACCTGGATGGGTTACTATGACGCGAGGACGCGTTGGAAGGTTCTCAAAGTAACATGCATTGATATATATACTTCGTTTATGGAGTGTCTACACGAGGAAATGGAGTTGTTTGCAGTGTTTCTGTAGTCAAATAATCTTTCCTTAAGCTGTTTCGTCACAGTGGCACGTCAACTTTTCTTTCTTAGCTACTCTAGCTGTCGGTGGATTTAGACCGATGAAAACTCCCCATGTACTCCGGGCACCAGATCTCGGGCGCAGACCAGGCTAGTCTTTTCGATCGCAGTCCCGCAGCGATACAAAAAGGCCGACCTTCCTGACCCTGGGGTCCTGAAGGTTATATACACCGCAACATTTTTGCTTCCGATCAAGACAATGGTGGAACGCTCAAACAGGAGAATTAAAGTACCTCATCACATTGCCCACTCATACGAAATCACCATCCATGCTGCTGTGTGACGTGATGTCTGCAATCGAGAAGACCTCGCTTCACCTTTGTCACTGATGCAAGGCAGTTTAAATATGTGACCTGCGCGAATTATTGCGTCGGTTGTGCGAGGACCTGCGTCGGCTGTGAGACGACCTTCTCCGGCTGTGCGAGGCCTTCTGTGGTGGTGTGGATTTGAAGGACCAGTTTGCCGCGTGCCACTGTTCCTTGAACGCCGGGCCTGGGTGGAAAACGGTCAACAGCAGCACGGCAAGGCTCATCATGCCGCCATCGAGAATCATAAAATCTTTCTCATTGTTCCACAACTCTCCGCTGAATCCTTGCCACAGCTCCGCAACACGGTATGTAGACCGCACCAAGATGGCTACCGTCGCGAGCAGCAGGCTGACGAGGAACACCTTGAAGAGCCCGCGCTCTCGGCAGGACACCTTGGCTGGGTCCATGTCGAGTGACCCGCGCCTGCATTGCAGTGCAAAGTAGCTGAGATAGAGCAGGAAAACAGCCAGTGAAATGACCTGCAGCAGCAGACCCGCAATCATGATGTTGGTGCCGGTTTGCCTGCCCGCGCCTGTGAACGAGTTGGCAATGCCGCCTCCTGCGGCTTGGAGGATAAGCGAGATGAAGTCGGACGTCATGAAAGCCATTGCGATCGTGCGCGGCTTGAAATAGGAGAGATCCTGGCCGTACAAACTGATGATGCGCGCGATGGAGAGATAGATGCCGGCCGTGATGAATACGGGGCCAATTGTCAGGCAGATGAGATAGCTGTGATTTATCAGAGGCGGTTCTTGGTGGAGAGTCAGAGTCAATCAGGAGCTAGTAAACGTACATCAGGAAGGCATTGCCGTTGAACGGATTCATGTGCAGCATCACCCGCCCAGCATAACCGACGACCTCAAGTATGAGTCCCATGAGCATGCCAGTCGCAAAGCCCTTTTGGCGGTACCGGATGCCGAGCCATAGTTGCGGAACACAAAGAATGGCAAAGTAGATGGTGAAGAAAAGGTTTCCCCCCCAATTGGGGCGGTAGAGGAACGACGATTGCGCGAGACAGCAGGTGTCGAGGGTACATCGCACGGTGGGGGGAATGCCAAAATTGCAATTGGCAAACGGATCAATCGCCATGGTTGAGGAAATGTCAGAGACGACGATGTGGAGGAGACGGTTGAGATCCGTAGGGCAATTGTTTGGGCGTTGTTGCGTGGCGCAGAGTATTTCTTGATGGGGAGCCCGTGGTTACTCAGGGTTGTCTGGCCAATGAGGCATGCAGGTTATTGACTGATTCATTTACAGTTAAGATTGCTTGTAAGCACGGTCCGCAATAAACAACGTTATTCGTGTAAGCCCTGTTTTACCGCCACCAGCCGACTCCCCACCCATGCCGTTTACGCGTCAACGTAAGCAAGATCGTTGGCTTTCTCTCCGAACGGTGCTCATCCAGCCCGAAATCTCTGGGGTAGAAGGTGCGCCACGGTGATCTATATTGTTCTGTGATACTCGCGACTTCTTATCAAGGCAAAAATGCATACTATTCACCTCGCTCCTGGGAGCCCTACTTATACGCAGTCTGTACAGTGTCAAACGAATTATCCGGTGGATACTTCCGCATCCATTTTTCACTCCACTACGCCGTCTAGTACATTATTTATTAGACTTGCCGCATGCTGTTCTCAGGATGAGCTCAGGCAACTTCACATCATCAAGAGCAGGGTGGGTGAGAATGAACCTTGGAGACATCACTTCGGCGTCACATCATTTTAATACGAGCGAGCTCGCTGACGAAGAGATGATTTCAGTATCAGTACGAGTGTATCTGCCGCACAGCTAAAGTTCTCTCAATCAGGGCAGCTACGAGCATTGTAGTTTGTATTACAAAATGCTTCGCGAAACTTTGAGAAATTGTTGGATGTTTAGGGACAATTCATCGACGCTGCCGCCTAGATATTAGGACCTTGCGCTGTGACTCCGGGCGTCGTTGGCAAAATGACGAACTATCACTCACTTACATGGCAGCGCATGCATTACTCGTGCTTGCTGGCGATGGCTGCGCATACAGCCTCTGCCTTGAGTTGTTCGAATGCTTATGAGAACAACATCTTCATCTTTTCACACTGTGCTTCGAGCTTGCAAGACGTTGCATTTTGTTGTTGTGAAGCTATTGGACATAGACTTCTGGCCAACGCAAGGGTTCGTTGCGATTGTTAGGGGTCCGGGTATACCGTACGTGAGTGCCTTGATAGCAGTAAATACAACAGCATTGGGGAATAGAAGAAAACAACGGCCCAGAAGTGCTTTGCGCCGTGATAACCTACATGCTTTTACACGTGTTTGTTTTTTTGAACGGGTAAGCGAAGAATGTGTTTCGCCAGGCAACACACTTTCCACGCATGCGAGAGAGGAGGACAGCGTTGTTGCGCATGAAGGGAAGTCCTGGCTTGTCAATGTAGTATACGCCCTGAGTGTTGTCACTCTTGCAGTACGACTAGAAATACTGACTAACTTAAATAAATAGTTGGCTGATGACCAAGAACCGAAGAAGAAGGAGGGAATTATTAAATCTGCGCCCTCTGTTCACGTCTCGATTGAGAAAGCAAATATAAAATTTAACGAAGTCTGACTGTGCTGCATCCAAGAAGATGTATAGCTTCAATGGGGCTACATCTAAGTCGTTCTCAACCACTGTATTTGTTGCCTCAAAAGTCCTCTCGGAGGCTTTTTAAAAAACGAGAGGAAAGCGATAGTTGCTTGCTTTCGGATAGGTATGCACAGTTACTACTGATGCACACATGTGCTTACTCATCTCAAGCCCCTAGTCTGATCGTGTGCATGGTAACGACTCCATGGAACAAAGATCGGCAATTCGTCTTGACGAAATCAATAGAGCCTTCACTCTCACACTTTTTCCTTCCTATTTTTCGGGAGAGAGGGGACGAGGCTGACATGTTACACATACACATGAGATACCGGCTGATGTAATAGCCGTTGGAATTACACGTTACGCGTACACAATACGAAAACCAATAATATGTGTAATCATTGAAATCATGGAAAATTAGATAAAAGCCTCTCTCCGACTACGAAAGCCTTGCGGACTACCTTCGACAGATTGGTTAGCTGGTGTTTTGAACCGTAAGTATTACAGCTTGAAATGAGTAACAAGGGAAGGTTGTGTTTACTGGAATGCTTTACGCTGCAAGGTTAAGTGTGCTTAAAGGGAAGGGTACACAATGAAAAACTGGCCACCTTCATTCTTCGTCGTCATAGGCTAACATGTCGATGTCTGAGCCGATCGTTGCTATTGTATCCGTGACGGAAGCGACCTGCATGGCGAAAATTTAAGTCAGCAGCCATTTTGTATTAGGAGGACTGTTCAAGACGTACGTTTCTTGGGTCAAAGATGTTGAAGTGGTGACCTTGAATCGAATAGCGCTTATCAATAACCACAGAGCCAGCCCGCTCCTCCCACCCAAGAGTTGGACTGTCTCTGAACTGGTCGATGAAGGACAAAGCTGGGTGCTCTTCACTGATGACACGTTCTGTAGCGCACAGCATGACGGTGTACGGCTGCCGCTGTCGTCGCCACACAGGAGGCTGCCACTTGTGCAACATATTTACCGATTGCACAATGGAATTCTTCAATTTGTTCACCGCGGGTGCTGGACCGTCTTCACAGATGGGAGATTCGGGAGCCAGATAGACGACATGACGGTAGTCGGGGTAAGGACTGTCTACCATAATGACGCCATCCACATTCACTCTAGGGTCTCGCGAAAAGATCCACGCCACTTGAAGTGCGATCATGCCGCCCAGCGACCAGCCTAAATTTTTGGTCAGCCATTTTATAGTCATAGGCGTCGATATGTCTCTTACCACCAACTAGGATCCGGCCCTCTGGAACGAGTGCTTTGATAGCAGCGTAGTATCGGCGACTCTTCTCTTGGAGGCTTTCGTAGACATCGCTTTCCATGCGCTTGTCCGCAATGGCGTATACATCACGTCCCATGGGTCCAAGAGTGTAGTAGCTGGAGATAGTGCCGCTTGCATCGTGGAATAAAAAAAGAGGGATGGCACCCGACCCAACAGGCCGCTTCTGAAGCTGTCGAATCATGGAGAGGCTTGCAGTAACTATGATGGAAAAAGGGAATGTAAACGATTGTGATATGAAGAAAACTACAAACTTGGACTGCCTAAGCAGTGAAGGAGAACTGCGCGAGGAAATACATGGGATGATCTCTGGGATCTAATAGCATGGTGAAACATCAGGCCAACTACCGAGAATAAACGGCAGTGTAAGATATAGGGCCTGGTCGATATAGATTGCCTTGCTGACCGAGACATCTGGCCCGGTCGATTATTTGTAATAATAGCATGAAGAGTCAAGGATATGAAATCTAGAGTGAACCGGTTTAACGATTGCAACGCAGGTCAATATCACGTAAAACTCAGCCAGTAAGCAGGTGTTACGGAGGTAATTAAATTTTCTGGCAGAACCTCTTCTCAAGCAGACGGAAGAGAGGATAAGCTGAACGCTGAATTAACGAGTACAGGCAGCTATGCATGGCAGCAACGGACACTGCGCAGCAGAAGGGCGTCTAAGTAAAAGTTGCAGCGAACATGCCGTTGTAGAGGTGAATGATCCAGTGGGGACGTTGCCACGCATGGGTTTAACACACTTTTACCGTCATTTTTGGCGCGTATGTGCTGGACCGGATCCGCCAAGGCGTCCACTGTGTGAAAACCCAAGAAACCCACCAGCGGTGACATATATGTCTGTAAGCAGAGACCGCATGTGCTTGAAATATTCAGATCGCCGATTGCAGATGCAGGTCGCATGTGCAGACCAGCCTGGCTGTGCCCAGCCACGGGACCTGCTCGGCTAGTCAGTTTGTTCAGGTGAAAGTGAGCAACATGCACATGTCTGCCATCGCTTGCACTTGTTTCTCGGCCAAACTATCATCCCAAGTACGTCTCCGTAATCTTGTCGTAGCTCTTTGTGATTCTATTGAGTCACACTTCAATAGTAACACTCATGCGCGGTTCTGCTACGCATACAATCGTAAGGATGACTACGTCTCTATCCGCACTGCATCTCGTTAACAAGATTGATGTCTCCAGGTTAACAGCTTACGGTTGGCTTCAGATGGATGATAATCCTGTTCGTTCACACGATGGGTAAGTTAAGAAGCAGCTTTGTTACCAGACCTCAACCCACGGAAGGGATATGGAGTATCATAAAGGATCGCATCAAACAGCAGCTCAATACTATCAATGGTATCGCCGTGCTCCATGTAGTGTTACAAGAAGAAGGAAAGCAAGTTCAGCAAGAGATGTTGCAAATGTGGATGGGCCAAGGGCCGTAACACTGTGCGAAGGTATATCGTGACGGTTTATTGAGTATAGAGGTCATGTGTGTTGGTGCAGTGCTCTTGCACTTTCCAAAAAGCACTTTCTACCTCTGTCAGACCCTGATGACCCGGTGAGAGAGACACCGAACACTGAACAATATATACAGATTTTACTGCTTTGCGCGGTTACCCCCTGACTGACTGCCTTGCGTGGTTACACCTTCATTTATTGCATTTACTGCAACATACATCCTTATCCCAGAGTATGGGTGGATTAGCTGTAATGGTATTTCTTAGCATCTTGGCTTCCTTTCGTGCTTTAAAATATGCCAAAATGACCTGTACTGAGTTCCCGTGACGAGATTCAGCGTGGTGTGTGTTGCCAAACCGATGTTTGACAACGCGGATCTTGCCATGCAACACCAAGCTTCTGTCGGCTTTGACGATGTTCCCACGTGAGCGAGTAATTATGCTGTTCTCCAAGCTCGACTTGCCAGGGCAGATGAACTCATGTACGAAGGCCTTGACGCACAGGCAATGGGATTCCAAAGTTAAGGCGCGAGACGCAGGGAAGGCTTTCCTTATACATGACCAGAATCAGGAAGTCGCTGCAACTGCACCACGCCTCACTCTTGCAAAAAGTTCGCAAGAAGTCGAGTCGTACACTGATGCAAATCGTAAATGAGTCGTAAATGTAGGCGCATCAACAGGCCCGGCCGAAATCAATAGTACTACTACAGCCAACATGGTAGACACCAATAGTCCTGATTCTGCCGACTCTTACGCCCGCAACGTGTCCCTGAAACGCAATATTAGGGTAGATGGCAATCAGTGGGCCTTTCGAGTTGGCTGTAAAAGCCAGAGATGACTTCACCGTGACAGATGTATCACAATCGCATGACGAGGCTCGTTCAAGTGGCATCTCTGAGTGGCAGTGGCTCGACCGTGCACAAAGTGCAGCTCAAAACACTGGACAAGGATGACCACGTCCAGTTTGCAAGGTTTGACATCGAACATTCTTGCGACATGTTGAGTCTTCTTGGATATAGAATGGGGGCTGTCAACGATAGGGACGTATGAGATAGAGCGTCTGGGCTTAATTGCCTCTTCTAATGCCACGAGCGGACTGATATTTATATAAATGGACTGTAAGCGTTGACGGCAATACGAGCTGAATGATCAGAGCGCAAATTGCGCGAACACCCCCCCCCCCCCCCAAAGTGAATAAATTGGCGTCTTACGGCGATTACCCACAGTCTAAGGATGTCTGAAGTGAGATGTATGAGTACTATGACGTCTGCCGTTGCCTAAAGCTGTTGCGTTGTATCGTGAGTGATCAGTACGCATGTGCGGAACTATTGAAGAATTGAACTGATGTTGTATTGGGTGAAGCTACGGACAGTACGTGTCACTCTCATGGCAGGTGAGGTTCGACAGGCAGGAGCACCCTGAACCGTGACAAAGGCTATCTATCCTGCCGTATTCCATAGCCTGTGTTTTGACCCAGGCTTACCCTGCGCGCGACGGCTGCAGAATGGTGAGTCTGATCGCCGACTTTATTAGGCTGATTGACGACTTGGTGAGACCAAGTTCTCGAAGGAGCCTTTGACGGTATCCACAATCAAGGGGCCGTCTGCAGCCAAGTCTGCTGTGCGACGGTGTCTGACCTGGATCAAACCTGATGAATTTGGTATAGTCGTTGCACAGGTGGTCTGTCGCGCCTGTGTCAATGATGAGACAGCTCCAATACTCATCTCGAACTGCTAGATCGTGCACTTTGTCACTGATATCGGCGACGGTTGGCCTTGAAGGTAGAGAAGTCGAGGTCTGGTAGCAGCTGTAAGACGTCTGTCATGGCTGCTGCTATGGCCTCACTATGAGGCCTGCGAATCCTGTCAAGATTTTTTCCACGCAAATTAGCTCTGATTTTCTCGGGGTATGCGAGCCGGTAGTCATTGTTGCCGCCCAAATATGTATATTTACAGTGCTTGCAGTAAACTCTTGCACTCGCCTCGCCCTCTGTTGCTTGTGGACGGCGACCAGCTGCATTGCAACCGCCACGTCCATGCGCACGACCTCCTCGCCTTCAGTCGTTGCTTGATGTCTGTTTGTAGACAGTGCCATCTGCGGCTATCTGTCCGGCGGCTGTGTGACTCATCTTGGGTAGGATCGTCATGGCATGCATCGTCGAGCAGCTCGTACGGTATGCACCTGTCGGTTGCGCAGATCACATTTATCGCTAACGAGCGTAGTATAGGTAGGCTGCCGCGACTGCAAGTAGGAAATGATAGACTGACTGGTTTTTGACAGCTTACAGTTTTGTATAGCGTCAAGCTTGGTAGTGTGACGGTTTATGGAGTGAAGAGGTCATGTCTGCCACGTGTGCTGGTACAGTGCTCTTGCTTCTTCCAACAGCACTTTCTAGCTGCACGACAGATACGTCATGTAAACAGACCCTGATGACTGCCGGGTGAGGGACAATCACATAACAACAGAACACAATATACAGATTTTTACTGCTTTGCGCGGTTACCCCTAACTTACTGTCCTGCGCGGTTACACCTTCACTTATTGCATTTACTGCAACAGGTAGGCTTGGGCTATCACGACCTCGTGCCGACTCCGTTGTGAAGGCGCGAAAGATTGTAAACAGCCGGAAGGCTCACCAGAGAGCGCCGGTTCACCATGACAACAAGTAGCTGCGTGTGATTGGGTATTTGCTGCACATTGCTCTCTGTTTAAGCTCCTTAACCAACGTCGTATCGACCTTCGGACTCGTACCCAATATTCATCCATAGTGATAGGTATTGGCCTTTGCGAGACGTTTCAGTCAGTTAACATAACCCCACTTCGATAACCAAACAATCGGTTTCAGAGGAAAGGCAGGAGAGACAACGCCATGTTTAGCAGTACCCAGCTTTCCCACATGGTAACGAAGACGGCGTTAGCAAATGACAGTGAGACTGAACGAGCAATTTAATGTAAGTACTACAAAGGAAATTATGTACAAATGAAATAGAGCGCGATGCTCCTATCTAATATGCTAGTCAAGCTAGCCTCAATGTTTTGTGAATGAATGTAGTGAGTAAAGAAAGCCTTGCTCAACCGTATGCTTGCCGATCTCGTATCCGAATAGACATCTTCGGAGTGATCCTTCTCGCCTGCTTACATGATTCTTCCCTCTAGCCCAGCTCCTCTCTCGAAACGTGCTCCTAACACCTTGCCGCCGAGCCCGTAATTCCCTCAATCAATTGACCGACATTGCAGTGTGGATTTGCAAGGATAGTATCCAAAGTGTCTCGGAATCGATCAAAAAGTCTTCTTGCCAGCTCGTCGGGAATCCGATCCGCAGCGTAGGCAATCTTTGCTGATAGTGAACCATCGTCATCTTCTACAGTCTCGATGGCAAAGTCGACAGATGCGTATGGGTGCTTCGGGCCTACAGTTGCGTGCTTGTAGACTTTCGTGTTCAAAGACATGTCTTGTTTTGGCGCCCTCTGATGATTGACCATGCTGACGCGTAGATTTTCCGCCTCTGCTTCCGGCCACCCCATACAACGTTGGGTGATTTCCTGGATCTCAAGACCTTCATGTTTCATACTGTCGATCTGTTGTTGCTTGATGTGTTCGAGCAGTCTCTGCAGTGTCCATTCGGGTTCAAAGACAACGCGGCATGGCACCGCTCTTGCACAGCACGCTACAGCACCTGCGACTGATGGATGCACTGTACTCCGTCCTGAGAAAATTTCGGCGAAGACAACATCGCTAGTCGCCATGTGTTGGCTCAGTACCATGCTCCAAGCTGCTTTGACAGCCACGGCAACAGTGAAGTCTGGTTGTCCGCTTCTTGACAACATGATCGGCTTGCCGAATACCACACCTAATCGTGAGACCTGCGGTTCGGCACGTGTACTGATGCTTGGAATGATGGCTCCACGAAGAAGCTCACGCCAGTAATCTTCGGTTTCGTTTGTTGTCCGGGTTTGTAAACTCTGGAAATACGACCCAACAGGAACGAAGGTGCTTGTGGTTTGTCCTGCAAGGATTGTTTCCAATGTGGTCCACACCTGATTCAAGGAGGCTCCATCATACAGCGCATGCGACATGCGGAATACAACGCGATGCTGGTTCGTATCGGCAACGACAATGGCTACGTCGAACATTGGTCGTGAAAGGCTCGGCACGGCGAACATATCGTTATCTAGCGAGTCCCGGCAGAAGTTATCGAGACTCATGCTGGTCTGGAAGACGCGGACTTCTGGTTGCCACTCCCCGTAGAGAACCTGTAGGAGTCTGTGGCCGCTGGGTCTGGCGAATCCGGTGCGGAAGGACTCAATCCTCATGACAAGGTCGGAGAATGCTGATGTCAATCCGGAAATGTCGCAAGGACCGTTCGCATCGAAAGCGAAATAGTTCAATTGTCTGCGTTCGGATTCCATGTTTTGTCTGACGATTTGGGCTTGGAAGTGTGTTGTTGGCAGGATATCAACCACATCCGGTTCCATTCCAACCGAGCCATCAGAGAGAACGCATTCAAGGACAGCTGACCGTTCTTCGGTCGAGACAAGTGAAAAGCGCTGGTAGTCTGCGCTCTCGTCAACGTCCGTAGTAACCCACACTGCCATAGCAGAGAGAATAGGGTAATTGAAAATTTCAGCCACTGAAAGTCGCAGTCCGCGTCCCCGTAGCTGTTGAACGAGGGCCATGGCGGTGATGGAGTCGCCGCCGTGGTCGAAGAAATTGTCCATACGCGAGATTGGCGTCTCCTTTAGTCCAATGCAGGCTGCCCACAGTTCGCAGAGAAGTTCTTCCAGGGCGCCAACAGGCGGCTGGTATACCTGGGACTTGGCCGTGTATTCAAGCCACTTGTCTGATGGTACGGAATCCAACAGAAGGCCAACCCGCCGGCGGTCGAGTTTACCACTGTCATTGAGCGGGAGTGCGTTGATGGCCAGGAACGCGGAGGGTATCATGTACCTGGGGAGCCTTTCGCGGAGAGAAGCGTGGAGAGAATCGAAGTTCTTTTGTTGTTCACGGTCGGGCGTGATTAACGAATGCACAGGGGCGCCAGAATTATCCCGGCGCGACGTGGTGGATTCAATGACAGCAACCAAAGATTGTCCTTTCTTGGAAACGTAGGCGTGCTTCGCGTCTGGCAGGAGGCGGACAATTTCACTCTCGATCTCGCCGATCTCCACTCGCTGGCCGCGGATTTTGATTTGTGTGTCGCGACGACCCAGGAAGGTCAGCGAGCCGTCCGTGTTCTGCTGCACCATATCTCCGGTACGGTACATGCGTCGGCCCGTGCCGAGCCCCAGCTCCTGTACGAAAGCAGGGTCTTTCACAAAGGCGGCGGCAGTCTTGACGGGGTCGTTCAAGTAACCGCGTGAAAGGAGTGGACCCTCGATGAGCAGCTCGCCCGGTGCGCCAAGGGGAACCAGTCGGCCAATGTCATCCGGATCGACTATCCAGGCGCCTCCTGCGATCTTCTGGCCTACATTTGCTGCAGCCGCAGGATCCTGTATGGGCGGGCTGCAATGGAACACGATAGATGCTTCGGCAGGGCCGTAACCGTTGATCACCGCAGCATCCTTGTTCCACCTATCTACGACGCCTGCATCAACAGCCTCTCCGATGAGAACAAGAGTCTTTAGTGTGGGGAGCTGTTTCGGGTCTAAAAGGCGAGCGACAGTGGGTGTTACATTGGCGTAGGTCACCTGGAAGTCGCGAGTCGTCTGATTGAGGTTCGAAAGACGATCCTCTTCAGAGGGCGAACAAATACAGCCGCCAAATGCAAGGGTCGCAAAGACATCAGAGATACTGACATCGAACGTGAAGGCAGCGAATTGGAGCGTGCGTGTTGAAGACGACATTCCCCAGAGCGGTGCATGAGCCAGGACGCTCGTTACAAGACCGCCATGCTCGAGTACGACACCCTTGGGCTTGCCAGTGCTGCCGGATGTGAAGATGACCCATGCCACGTTGTCAGACCGCACATACGGGCAGAGTTCGGCTGATGCATCCAGTGCCAACGTTTGGGTCGTTGGGGCAGATTCGAAGAAGCTGTCTACGGCGAGCAGGGGCACATGGGCTGTTAGTGCTGCTAGCCGCTGCTCGTGGCCGCGGTCGACCAGCACAAGCGGCGCCGCAATATCCTGCACTATGCCCTCGATGCGAGATGGCGGGTGCCCTACGCCGAGGGGCACCACGGCTCCGCCAGCGCGGAGTATGGCTAGCATGGCCACTATTGTCCACTTGGACTTGTCCATGCACAAACCGACCATCACCTCCGGACCTACTCCGTGTCCGACCAGGTGATAAGCCAGCTGACGGCTGGCATCGTCCAGCTCGCCGTACGTCATTTCGCCGTCCCACGCACTGATGGCCGGTGCCATCGGCTGAGCGGTAATTTGATCTTGCACCAGATCGTGGAGGCACCGCTTGACACGAGGTGGCATGATTGCATTCCACTTACACAACTGCGCCTCGTCCTCCGGCGACAGCAGTCTGAGCTCTCGTAGCGGCTGTTCTTCATTCTCGCACACGGCACGCACGGCTTGTACCAGGCTCTCGATGAGTCTTGTAGCTGCTTCGTTTGAAAGTACTGCCGTCGAGTATTGGATATTGATGTCGAGCCCGGTCGGTGTGGCATCAACGTTGACGTTCATGTCGTACTCAGTCGGATCCTCCCAGGCTAGGCCATCGATTGTTATTTCTGCTTGTTCAGAGCTATTCGAGGATTGTCGCTTGTACGAAAGGGTACTATTAAACAGCGGCTGGTTCCTGGAAAAGCCAAGTTCGTGCTGCAGGGATGCCAGCGATATTCGCTGGTGCTCCAAAGCTGCGGCAGACTGACTTTGCAGCTTACGAGCAGTGTCGGATACTCTTGCGCCCCAATCCAGTTGTAAGTGGCACACGAGCATGTTGATCATGGGCCCAACTAGCTCTTCTACTCCTGGAATGGGGGCATCCCGGCCGCTTGATAGATTACCGAAGCTAACATTTGAGGATGCCGTTCGTGTTGCTAGTACTAGAGCCCAGGCGAGCTGACAGATACTGGCCATAGACACACCATACGTGTCCCGGAAGCGGTGAAGCATGGTAAGGTCTTCGAATCGCGTAAAGACCTTCGCAAGTTGCGCCTGTCTGGTATCGTGTGGTGGCTCTTGGGGCAGTACAAGGCACGGCTCAGCTGCGCTTAGCAACGACTTCCAGTACGATAGGTCGTCCTGTGGCTCGCTCCCCTCGAGGACAGCGACGTACGCACTATATTGGGAGCCGCCAGCCTGCAATGTACCCCCATAAGCGCCAATAAGATCGCGAGTGATCAGAGTCAGCGATGAGGCATCCACCAGCGTGTGACTTACGTCGAGGCGGCAGTATACCTTGCCAGTAGTTGTCGTTAGCAAGGTTAGACGGTGGGGTGGACGCCGGAGGTCTGAAAGGTCAAGTACAGGCTGAGAAGCAAACCAGTCGCTG
The DNA here is from genome assembly GCF_010093625.1 of Macroventuria anomochaeta. NCBI lineage: Eukaryota > Fungi > Ascomycota > Dothideomycetes > Pleosporales > Didymellaceae > Macroventuria > Macroventuria anomochaeta. The sequence goes on from NW_022985363.1 coordinate 1,641,386, forward strand.
ACAGTGCTGTCTGCAATACCGTCTGCGCTGACAATACCTGTTTCAGGCTGCCTCAAGACGACCTGGATAAATCTCTCTTGTCCTGGCAGTGGCTCCAGCAGAATAGTCCTAAGAACAGAGTGCCGCGAGATGACCTGATGCCATGCTCTGATAAGCCGGCTTGCGCTGACCGGCTGCTGAGGGTCAGATGATAGGATACGGCAAGTTTGCTGGATGCAGTACGTGGATGGCGACTGCAGCTGTGTAAGTAGAATGCCCTGTTGAATTGGTGAGCAAGGCAGAATGTCTTCGATTTCGCTGGTAGAAGAGAGGCCTATTGTCGGAAGGTACTGCCTCTCAATGGTTGCCATATCACTGTCGGACAGGCGCATGAGTGGAAAGTCGGTCGCCGTCGCTGTCGGCTTCGTCACAACCAGCTCCTCTACAAGGCTCTTCACAGCGTTGCTGTACGCTTTGACCCATTGCTGAATAGCTGGCTGGTGTCGCGCTTGGCGACTGAATCGGGCGGTGATCTGCAGCTCGTCTGCTTCTACTGTGACGGAGACGTCAAGCGCGGCAAAGATCTTGACAAGGGCGCCGACTTCGGGCATTGCACTGGCATCATCGTCGTCTTCATCTTCAGTGTCGAACCGGAACAGCGCGTCCTCGCGCTCAACTTGTTGAAATCGTCCAGAATAGTTGAAGATGACTTCGGCCGGACCGTGACCTGCAAACAGCTCTCTTCCTCGAGTGGTCAGGTAACGGCTACCGAAGTAGGGCACACCGCGACCGGGGATGCGTCGACGTTGGTCCTTGACTTGTTTGAGGACGTGCACAGCGCTGTTCGAAACAGCCCCAGCTTCTAGCGGCACATGAAGCGGGGTCATAGTCGTGAACCAACCGATTGTGTCGGACAGGTCAGTTTCATCGCCTTGAGCCTCACGGCCATGTCCCTCAGTGAAGACAGCAGGTGTACTACGGTCCTCAAAGACCTGTCTGAATGACACAAAAAAGGCAGCCAGCATGAGCTCAACTGGCTCAGTCTTTAGAGCGGTGTTGGCGCTGCCAAACAGCAGCGACGTTGTATTGGGATCGCACTTGGCCCTGATGCTGGAAAGATCGTCCCACACGTCATGGCGAGGAGTAAGACCCCAGTACTCCCAGTTAGCAGCCGGTACTGCGACGGGCAAGGTGTCTCCTGGCGAAGAAATTTTGCTCTCAAATTTACTCAGCGAGTCGCGTTGTCGCTCCAGCCACACCGGGAACGATAGACTGGTCGGATTCGGCAGTTTGTGATGTGTAAGGAGCTCTTCCAGATCTCGAATTAGGATACGCCACGATACGAGGTCAACAACGAGGTGGTGGGCGGCTAAGTGAAGGACCTGTTTGTCTTGCCGTTGGATTATGTCGGCCGTGAAGACCGGTCCATGCTCAAGGTTAAGAGACGCCTGAGATTGAGCAATCATACGCCGCTGAGACTGCGCGTTCGCAGCTTCGTGCGTAGTAAAGCGGTACGATCCAGAGATCTCTTTCTCAATCCACTGATGCCAGCTGTGTGCTTGGCTTTGGAAACGAGCTCGAAGCATAGCGTGTTTCGCAACGACAGTGTCCAGTGCCCGAGCCACTTGTGCGGGCTCTACCTGGCGGGTGATCCGCAGTGAGACTGCTTGATTGAATCGGTGCTCCCCTGCAACATCCAGTCCGTCTGCGGCGATGTCCTCAAAATACATCTCTTGAACTGGCGACAGGGCGAAGGCGCCGTCTGGCACTCGCGCTGTTAGGTCTGTGTTCTCAGTTGTCCGGGCTTGAGCTGCCAACTCGGGTATTGTCTGACATTCGAGAACCTTTCGCACAGTGATAAGAATACCATGCGCTCGGCTGGTTGATACGACCTGCATCGCTGTGATTGAGTCGCCACCAAGACTGAAGAAGTTGGCGGTGTACGTCACGTTGCGAAGTGGCACGCCGAGCACCTCGCTCCATATCTGCCGCAGCTGCTGCTCGACAGGAGTTGCTAGCAGTTCAGCTTGATCATCAATCTCCTCAGCCTTGGTAAGTGTGGCAGCTTCTTCTTCTGACAGTGACTGCATCCAGCGAGTGAGTGCAAGCCGATCTGTCTTGCCGGATGGGTTGACCGGTACGGCTGCTAGAGGGATCCAGACGCTCGGCACCATGTAGTGCATGACCTGCTGGGAAAGGGCTTGCTGGGCGTCCCGTAGTTGTAGTCGAGCGCTCTCCTGCTGTTCACTTGGAATACGTCTGACGGCGTGCCGCTGGCGATCGACAGAACCAGCTGTCGAATTTTCGCCCAGGACGACAGCAACAACAAGACGACCAGCTAGAGGTCCCTGGCGCATGTAGAGTACGACTGCGTCGTGTACACCAGCTTGCTTGCCGATGTGATACTCGATCTCGCCAGTCTCTACTCGCTGACCGCGGATCTTGATCTGCGCGTCGATACGGCCAAGGTAGGTAATGGTGCCGTCAGCGTTCTGGCGTACCAGGTCACCAGTACGGTACATGCGTCGTCCCGGGCTGAGGCCTAGCTCCTGCACGAATGCAGGATCTTTTATGAATGCGGCGGCTGTCTTAATAGAGTCGTTGAGGTATTCGCGCGCCAACAGCGGTCCTTCGATAAGGAGCTCGCCCGGCGCACCAAGTGGAACCAATTGTCCGATACTGGCAGGGTTGACTATCCAGGTACCACCAGCAATCGCAGTTCCTATGTTCAGAGCTACAGAACCATCCCGAACCTTTGTACATGTCGAGTGTATACAGCATTCTGAGGGCCCGTAGGCATTGATGACAGTGGCGTGATCGATCCACTGATCGACCACCTTCGCTTGGACAGCTTCGCCCATCAGAATCAGCGTTCGCACTGTCGGTGTGTCTTGTGGCCGCACCAGTGCGGCTACAGTTGAAGTCAAGGTAGCTAGAGTAACCTTCGCTTCCGATAGGTAGGCTGTGAGCCGGTCTGTGCGATCGTCTTCAGATGGAATACAGGTGCTTGCGCCAAATGACAGGGCTGTAATAATCTCTTGAATAGCGGCATCGAAGGTAAACGCTGCAAACTGCAGTAGACGGTCGTGAGACTGTATATCGAGTCTACGACCATGGAAGAGGATGCTTGTCGCAAGGGCACCATGTTGGAGTACGACGCCTTTCGGCTTTCCGGTGCTACCAGAAGTATAAATAACCCACGCCACGTGCTCTGGACGTACAGAAGTGCTGGGCTCGGCGGTTGGTGTTGTCTCTGGGGTCGATAGGACGTCAAAGAATGAGTCAACAGCGAGCAGTTGCGTATTAGCTGCTAGTGACGCCAGCCGTTGCTCATGGACGCGATCGACTAGTACAAGCGGCGATGCAGTGTCTTGGACGATAACCTCAATACGGGCCAGTGGGTGTTGCACTCCAAGAGGAACTACAGCACCGCCTGCGCGGAGGATGGCCAGCATAGCTACCACCCCTAATTTCGACTTGTTCATACACATACCAACCATCACATCGGGACCAACCCCTCGCTCCACCAGGTGATAAGCCAACCGACGGCTGGCGTCATCTACCTCGCCGTACGACATCTCTCCATCCCAAGCGCTGACTGCCAGCGCTGCCGGGTTGGCAGCCATCTGGTCTACGACGAGGTCATGGACGCAGCAGTTGAGGCGTGATGGCATGGTTGAATTCCACGTGCGGAACTGTGCCCCGTCCTCGGCTGACAGTAAATTGAGTTGGCCGAGAGGGCGCTCCGCGTTCTCGCAGATGGCACGTATGGCTTGAAGCAAGCTATCGGCGAGTCTAGTAGCCGCCGCGCCTGACGTTGTTGCAGTTGAGTATTGTATGGACAAATTCAGTTCGGTTGCTGCCACATCGATGTTGACGTTGATGTCGTACTCTGTTGGGTCCTCCGCGGCTAGGCTTTTAATAGTAATTGCCGTAGGTCTGGAACTAGTTGGAGGTGTTCTTTTGTACGAAAGAGTGCTGTTAAACAGCGGCTGGTTTCTAGAAAGACCAAGCTCATGCTGGATAGATGCAAGTGATGTCTGCTGGTGATCGAACGCTTCGATGGACTGGTTGTGTAGATCACGAGCTGTGTTGGACACGCTTGCGCCCCAGTCGAGCTGAAGGTGGCACACAAGCATATTGATCATAGGCCCAACCAGATCTTCTACCCCCGGAATAGGCGCGTCACGGCCGCTCGACAAGTTGCCGAAGCTGACATTGTGTGTTCCTGTCCGTCTTGCAAGCACTAGAGCCCAGGCAAGTTGACAGATGCTCGCTATTGAAACGCCGTATGTATCCCGGAAGCGATGGAGGATGGAAAGGTCGTCGAATCGCATAGAGACTCTCCCGAGCTTTGCCTGGTCAACGCTGTGAAGCGGTTCTTGTGGCAGCAGTATACACGGCTCAGCGGTGCCCAACAACGCCTTCCAGTACGAAAGGTCATCTTGTGGCTTTCTTCCCTCGAGGAAGGCGACGTAGTCACTGTATTTAGAGCCACTGCTTGCTGGTAATGCGCCCTCATAGGCGGCAATGAGGTCGCGGAGGATAAGGGCCACTGAAGAAGCGTCTACCAGGGTGTGGCTTACATCGAGGCGGCAGTATACCTCGCCCGTGGTTGTTGTCAACAAAGTTAGACGGTGCGGTGGACGACGGAGGTCTGAAAGGTCAAGTACTGGCTGAGAAGCAAACCACTCAGCTACAGCACTGTCTGCAATACCATCAACACTAACAATACTTGCATCTGGCTGCCTTAGAACGATCTGAACGAATCTTTCCTGTCCTGGTAGTGGCTCTAGTAGAATGGTTCTAAGGACAGAGTGCCGCGCGACAATCTGGCGCCAGGCTCTGATAAGCTGCGTTGCACTGACCGGTTGCTGTAGTGGATTAGATGATAGGATACGGCACGTCTGTTGGATGCAGTATGTCGACGGCGATTGCAGCTGCGTGAGTAGAATACCTTGCTGGAGCGGTGAGCAAGGCAGAATGTCTTCAACTTGGTTGGTAGAGGAAAGGCCGATGGTAGGGAGGTATTGCCTCTCAATCGTCGCCATATCGCCGTCAGACAGACGCATAAGTGGGAAGTCGGTTGCTGTCGCTGTTGGTCCCGTTGCGACCAGCTCTTCTACAAGGCTCTTCACAGCGTTGCCGTACGCTTCTACCCACCGCAGTATAGCTGATTGGTGTTGTGCCTGGCGGCTGAAGCGGACGTTGACCTGCAGCTCGCCTGCTTGTACCGCGACAGAGACGTCAAGCGCGGCATAGATCTTGACCAAGCCACCGACTTCTGGTGTCGCGCTCTCGCCGTCGTCATCATTGTTGAACCGGAACAGCGCGTCTTCTCGCTCAGCTTGCTGGAATCGTCCAGAATAGTTGAAGATGACTTCGGCTGGGCCGTGACCTGCAAACAGCTCTCTTCCGCGAGTGGTCAGGTAACGGCTCCCAAAGTATGGCACACCGCGGCCAGGAATGCGCCGGCGCTGGTCCTTTACTTGTCGCAGGACACGAACGGCGCTCTCAGCTTCAGATTCTAGCGGCACATGAAGCGGGGTCATAGTCGTGAACCAACCGATTGTGTCGGATAAGTCAGTTTCATCGCCTTGAGCCTCACGGCCATGTCCCTCAGTGAAGACAGCAGGTGTACTACGGTCCCCAAAGACCTGTCTGAATGACACAAAAAAGGCAGCCAGCATGATCTCAACTGGCTCAGTCTTTAGAGCGGTGTTGGCGCTGCCAAACAGCAGCGACGTTGTATTGGGATCGCACTTGGCCCTGATGCTGGATAGATCGTCCCACACGTCATGGCGAGGAGTGAGGCCCCAGTACTCCCAGTTTGCTGTCGGCACTGCAAAGGGTAAAGTATCTGCTGGTGAGGTCTCCATAAGCGATTCTCGTTGTCGCTCTAGCCATGCTGGAAAAGACAAACTAGTTGAATTTGGCAGTTTGTGATGGGTGAGGAGCTCTTCCAGGTCTCGAATCAGGATGCGCCACGACACCAGGTCAATGACAAGGTGATGGGCGGCTAAGTGGAGAATCTGTTTATCCTGACGTTGGATCAAGTCGGCCGCGAATACGGGACCATACTCGAGGTCAAGGGACGCCTCAGACTGAGCAATCGTACGATGCATAGACTGCGCGTCGGCCGCCGTGTGCGTAGCGAAGCGGTACGACCCAGTAACCTCTCCCTGAATCCACTGCTGCCAACTGCCGTGCGCCTGGCTATGCTGGAAGCGAGCTCGAAGCATAGCGTGTTTGGCAACGACGGTGTCCAGTGCCTGAGCCAGCTCTGTAGGCTCTACCTGACGAGTAATTTGCAGCGAGACTCCTTGATTGAATCGGTGCTCCCTTGCAACCTCCAGTCCGTCTGCGGCGATGTCCTCAAAGTACATCTGTTGGATGGGCGACAGCGCGAAGGCGCCGTCTGGTACGCGAGACGCTGAGTCTGCGTTCATCCCAGTCTGTGCTTGAGCTGCCAACTCGGGTATTGTCTGACATTCGAGAACCTTTCGCACAGTGATAAGAATACCATGCGCTCGGCTGGTTGATACGACCTGCATCGCTGTGATTGAGTCGCCACCAAGACTGAAGAAGTTGGCGGTGTACGTCACGTTGCGAAGTGGCACGCCGAGCACCTCGCTCCATATCTGCCGCAGCTGCTGCTCGACAGGAGTTGCTAGCAGTTCAGCTTGATCATCAATCTCCTCAGCCTTGGTAAGTGTGGCAGCTTCTTCTTCTGACAGTGACTGCATCCAGCGAGTGAGTGCAAGCCGATCTGTCTTGCCGGATGGGTTGACCGGTACGGCTGCTAGAGGGATCCAGACGCTCGGCACCATGTAGTGCATGACCTGCTGGGAAAGGACTTGCTGTGCCGCGCGTAAAATCACCTGAGCGCTTTCATACTGCTCTGCAGAAATGCGTTGGATAGCGGCGTGATGGCGGTCGACCGCGTCAGATGGCAAAGGTTCCCCCAGCACGACAGCAGCGACAAGACGACCAGCCAGAGGACCTTCGTGCATGTAAAGTACAACAGCGTCGTGTATGCCCGTCTGCTTACCGATGTGGTACTCGATCTCGCCAGTCTCCACTCTCTGACCGCGGATCTTGATCTGCGCGTCAATGCGACTGAGATAGATAAGGTTGCCGTCCGGGTTCTGTCGTACCAGATCGCCGGTACGGTACATGCGTCGACCCGCGCTCAGCCCCAGCTCCTGGACGAACGCAGGGTCCATCACAAAGGCCGCAGCCGTCTTTGTCGGGTCGTTCAGGTACTCACGGGCTACTTGGGGCCCTTCAATAAGTAGCTCACCGGGAGCGCCAAGAGGGACCAGCTGTCCAACGTTTGCAGGATTCACAACCCAGAAAGCACCTGCAAGTGGCTTTCCAATGTTGGCTGCATCTGCCCCTCGGGTGATCATATTACCTGTTGCGTGTATACAACATTCCGAAGGACCGTAGGCGTTGATGATATTAGCGTGCTCCAGCCATTGATCGACGACCTTTGGTTGAACTGCTTCACCCATCAAAACCAGGGTTCGCACTGTTGGCGCATCCTGTGGCCGGACGAGTAAGGCTACAGTTGACGTGAGGGTAGCTATAGTCACCTGTGAGTCCGATAGGAAGCGTGATAGATGGTTGACACGATCTTCTTCTGAAGGAACGCAGACGCACGCTCCAAACGACAGAGTCGTCATGATCTCTTGAATGGCAACATCAAAGGTGTATGCTGCAAACTGCGACAATCGATCGTGAAATTGGATGCCGAATGCAGATCCATGGGCTAGAATGCTTGTTGCAATAGCGCCATGCTCGAGTACGACACCCTTAGGCGTACCCGTGCTGCCAGAAGTGTAGATGATCCAAGCCACGTGCTCGGGCCGTACGGACGCACTAGGCTCGACGGTCGTTATATTGTTGGGCGTCGTTGTTGAGGCTTCAAAGAAAGAGTCAACGACAAGCAATTGCGCATTGGCTGTCAGTGCCGCCAGTCGTTGCTCATGGACGCGGTCGACTAGTACAAGCGGCGATGCGATGTCCTGGACAATTCCCTCAATACGGGCAAGCGGGTGCTGCACTCCCAGTGGGACTACAGCTCCGCCGGCGCGGAGGATAGCCAACATGGCCACTATTCCCCGCTTCGACTTATCCATGCACAGGCCGACCTTGATTTCTGGGCCGACTCCGCGCTCGACCAGGTGGTGGGCTAGGCGTCGGCTCGCATCGTCCAGCTCGCCGTACGTCATCTCACCGTCCCATGCGCTGATGGCCGGTGCAGTGGGCTGAGAGGCCATCTTGTCAAGCACCAGGTCGTGGACGCAGCGCTGAGTACACGGCGGCACAGTAGCATTCCACTTTGAAAATTGGGCACCATCTTCTGACGGCAGGAGTTGGAGCCGCATGAGCGCCAGCTCCGCATCCGCGTTAGACGCTAGCTGCTGTGCAATGTGGCTGAACTGGGCGAGCAGGCGTTCAGCGTTCTCGACCGGAAGTACTGCGCGATCGAAGCGTACTTCCACTGCAACCTCATCTGTGCCCTGGTTGACGGAACATTCTACTGTCAGCGCATAGGCGTCAAACGCCTCTGTAGAGTCCGCCTCACGCTCTAGGTCCATGTTAAACATCGGAGTTGCTGACTCGCTCTCTGCAGCAGGTTGGACTACAAAGATATGGCCTGGATCAAAGTCTGACCCAAGGCTGGATACCATGCGTCGAATGTTCTGAAGACCAGTGTGCTCGTGGGGGATCATATCCGTCGCACGGTTGTGTACCTCAGCAAGTAGGCTGCGTACAGATTGATCTTGGGGGAAAGAAACGTAAAATGGAACTGTAGTGACAGTCGGAGCCACCAGGTTGGTAATGCCATGTACAGCTGCCATACGGCCGGACAGCACCACGTTGATGGCGGCTTCGTTGGCGCCAGTGTAGGCGGCGACCAACAGAGCCCAAGCGGTTCTAAGCACAGTAGAAGTCGTCGCGGCACCTGTCGCCAGCGATATACGCAGCTGGCGCCGGAGTACGTCACGTGGTTTGACCTGATACTGCGCAGACGGCAGCGCTGGGAAGCGAGTCCAGTTGTTGGCGCCTTCGAAGTGTTTCTGCCAGAATGCTGTCGTCTCTTCCTTGTCCTGCCGCGCCAAATAGGCGATGAAGCGCGAGACCGGCACTGAAGCGGAAGGTTTCTCACCCCTCAATAGCTGTGCGAGCATCTCCATAATCTTGACTAAGCTCCAGCCGTCGTAGATGCTGTGGTGTGCCGTCCAGACGAAATACCAACGACCGTTGTCCTCCACAATCGCTGTACGACTAAGCGCGCCGCCGTAGACGATCGATACCGCTCTATCTGTGGCGAGGTAGTCGTTGAGTGATAAAGATTCGTGCCATACTGGCTGCTCCTGGACGACTACTTGGAGGGCAATAGCCTCTACCGAGGGGATGATACGTGTCCGTAGGATGGGGAGTAGTTCAGTAACCCTTGTCCAGGCGGCCTTCAGCTGATGAGTGGAGAGGTCGGCATGGAGTTTGAAAACGCGACGGGCGATGTAGGCCTCGGGACGCTGAGCGGTGATAGCCATCAGTCCAGCCTGTAACGAGCTGCACGGATAAATGTCCTCAATCTGGTCGACAGAGACACTGCACTGCGCGGCAACGTCAGCTAAGAGCTGTGTGCGCTTGACGTCGTCAGCCTGGTCAAGCTCCTGCCACAGACTATATGGCGCTGATTCTTCGTCTGTGTCGTTGAGGAAACCGTTCTCGTCCTGGCACTTCTCCTCCATCGCCTTTGCCATGTCTGCAAGACGAGGCCAGCGGAAGATGTCAGCCACTGACAAGGGAATTTGCTGGCTGCGCGCCGCCGCCGTCAGTTTCATTGCCGCAACTGAATCTCCACCAAGCCGGACGAATGAGTCGTTAGTCCCTACTGCGTCTGGTGCAAGCGCGAGTGTCGTAGCCCACAGACTTTGTAGCTTGAGTTCCATCGCAGTAGATGGTGCCTGCTTGCCGTCTAACGAGCCAGAGAAGCTACTCAGAGCATCGCGGGGCATGAGGCTCAATTGGTCCCGGACGGCGCGTCGGTCTAGCTTGCCAGACGCGTTGATCGGAAGCTCAGAAACCAGTAAAAATGCCGTAGGAACCATGTAGGACGGTAGTACCTGCCCGAGCTCGACGTCTAGTATTGCCAGGGCTTTTCGTAATGGGTCGGTGATCTGTGAAGGCTTGAAGGACTGAAGTTCACCATGGCTGCTGCTGCTGCTACTTTTAACGTCTGTAGCATACTCAACCACGGCCACTAGTATCAGCGGGCCGTCGTGTGCCTCGCCTGCCGGACGCACGACGTCAACAACGACCTCCCGTGCGTCTGGCAGCAGGCGGACAATCTGACTCTCAATCTCACCAATTTCCACGCGCTGACCGCGGATCTTGACCTGTGTATCTCGACGGCCGAGGTAGGTTAGTGTGCCGTCAGGGTTCTGGCGTACCAGATCGCCAGTGCGGTACATCCGCCGGCCCGACCCAAAACCCAACTCTAGCGCAAAGGCAGGGTCTGTGATAAAGGCGGCGGTGGTCTTGGCAGTGTCATTCAGGTATCCCCGCGCAAGTTGGGGGCCTTCGATGAGCAGCTCCCCAGGAGCGCCAAGTGGGACTAATTGGTGAATGTCGGCAGGATTTACAACCCAGAACATACCTGCCAGTGGCTTTCCCACGTTAGTAGCCTCTGACCTATTTGTAATGTTGTTACCTGTTGAGTGTATACAACATTCTGAGGGACCGTAGGCGTTGATAATGCTAGCATGCTCTAGCCACTGATCGACAACCTTCGCTTGAACTGCTTCGCCCATTAGAACCAGCCTCCGTACCGTTGGGGTTTCTTGCGGCTGAACCAGCGAGGCTACAGTTGAAGTAAGGGTAGCTATGGTGACATTCGTGTCTGACAAGAAGCGTGTGAGGTTGTTGACGCGATCTGCTTCAGAGGGCACACAGATACAGGCCCCAAAAGACAGAGTAGTCATTATTTCCTGAATAGCAACATCAAACGTGTATGCTGCAAACTGTGACAATCGGTCTTCAGACTGTATACCAAAGGCAGGTCCATGGGCAAGGATGCTCGTCGCCAAGGCGCCGTGCTGGAGTACGACACCCTTGGGCGTACCAGTGCTCCCAGAGGTATAGATGACCCATGCCACGTGCTCTGGTCGTACAGAGGTGCAAGGTTCAGCATAGGTCGGCACTTTTGGTACCGTCTGAGCTTTCTCGAAGAAAGAGTCGACGGCAAGCAGCTGCGTGTGTGCTGTCAGTGCTACCAGCCGCTGCTCGTGGGCGCTGTCTACCAGCAAGAGAGGTGCCGCAGTGTCTTCAATGATGCGCTCGACGCGAACCAGCGGATGCTGTACGCCGAGAGGTACCACGGCACCGCCGGCGCGGAGGATGGCTAGCATGGCTACGACCGCCCACTTGGACTTGTCCATGCACAAACCGACCATCACTTCTGGACCTACTCCGTGTCCGACCAGATAATAAGCAAGCTGATTACTGGCATCGTTCAGCTCGCCGTACGTCATCTCGCCGTCCCATGCGCTGATGGCCGGTGCTGTCGGCTGGGATGCCATCTGGTCAAGCACCAGGTCATGGATGCAGCGCTCCACGCGTGGTGGCATAGTCGAGTTCCACTTGCGCAATTGCGCACCGTCCGCTGGGGACAGTAATTGAAGCTGACCGAGTGGCTGCGATGATTCTGCGTTGTGCGCTAGCTGTTGTGCAATATGGCTGAACTGGGCGAGCAGGCGTTCAGCGTTGTCGACTGGAAGTACGGAACGGTCGAAGCGAATTTCAACTCCAACCTCGCCTGTCCCCTGGCTGACCAAGCATTCTATTGTCAGAGCATAGGCGTCAAATGCCTCTATGGGGGTTGCATTAGGCTCAAGTTCCATGTTGAACATTGGTGTTGCTGACTCGCTCTCTGCAGCAGGCTGAACTACAAAGATGTGACCTGGGTCGAACTCTGATCCAAGGCTAGGGACTAGACGTCGAATGTTCTGAAGACCAGTGTGCTCGTATGGAATCATCTCTGTTGCACGATCATGGACGTCAGCAAGAAAGCTGTGAATAGACTGATCGCGCGAGGCAGAGACGTGGAAGGGTACTGTCGTGACCGTTGGCGCTACAAGATCGGTGATACCTTCGACGGCCGCCATGCGGCCGGACAGCACCACGTTGATGGCGGCTTCGTCGGCTCCAGTGTAGGCAGCAACCAGCAGAGCCCAGGCGGCTTTAAGCACTGTAGAAGTCGTCGCCGAACCTGTTGCCAGCGAGATACGCAGCTGGTGCTGGAGCACGTCGCGGGGGTTGACCTGGTACTGAGGGGACGGCAGGGCTGGAAAGCGGGTCCAGTTGGCGCCTTCGAAATGCTTCTGCCAGAATGCTGCTGTCTGTTCCTTGTCCTGCCGCGCCAGGTAGGCTATGAAGCGTGAGACCGGTACTGGGACGGAAGGCGGCTCCCCATGTAGTAGTCGCTCTAGCAATTCTATTATTTTGATAATGCTCCATCCATCGTACACGCTGTGATGTATCGTCCATACAAAGTACCGACTCTCGCTGTCCTCCACAATCGCCGTACGGCTGAGTGCGCCACCGTATACGACAGGATTTGCTCGATCCGTGTCGAGGTAGTCGTCGAGCGACGTCGCTTCGTGCCATACTGTCTGCTCCTGGACGACTACTTGAAGGGCAATGGCCTGCACTGATGGAACGATACGTGTCCGTAAGATAGGCAAAGTTTCAACCAGCTGTGTCCAGGCGGTTTTCAGCTGATAAGTAGAGAGATCGGCATGCAGTCGGAAGACCCGCTGGAAAACGTAGGCCTCCGGACGCTGAGCGGTGATAGCCATCAGCCCAGCCTGCAATGGGCTGCACGGGTACACGTCTTCAATCTGGTCGACAGAGACCCCGCACTGCGCAGCAAGGTCGGCCAGAAGTTGTGCTCGCTCGGCGTGGTCGCTTTGGGTAAGCTCCGGCCACAAGCTCAGTGGTGCCGGGTCTTCGTCCACAGGGCCATTACCTTCTTGTTGTTTTCGTTCTATGGCCGCTGCGAGATCCATAAGACGAGGCCAGCGGAATATGTCAGCCACTGACAGGGAGATCTGCTGGCTTCGCGCCGCTGCCGTCAGCTTCATAGCTGTCACTGAGTCTCCACCTAACCGAAAGAAGGAGTTGTTCATTCCTATTGCGTCTGGTGCAAGCGCCAGTGCTGTAGCCCACAAGTTCTGAAGCTTCCGTTCTATCACAGTAGTCGGTGCTTGTTTGACGTCAAGCGAGTCAGAGAAGCTGCTCAGCGCGTCACGACGCATCAAACCCAGCTGACTGCGAATAGTGTGGCGGTCTAGTTTTCCAGACGCGTTGATCGGAAGCTTTGCGACTAGTAGAAACGCTGTTGGAACCATGTACGACGGAAGTACCTGCTCGAGCTGGGCGTCCAGCTTCTCTAGCGCTGTACGAGCGGCATTCGTGATCTGTGAAGGCTCGTAGAGTTCCAATTCTCCGCTGCTGCTTGTGCTTCGGGTTGGCCGAGTCGATGACGCAGCATACTCGACAACGGCCACTAGTATCAGCGGGCCGTCGTGCGCCTCGCCTGCCGGACGCACGACGTCAACAACGACCTCCCGTGCGTCTGGCAGCAGGCGGACAATCTGACTCTCAATCTCACCAATCTCCACGCGCTGACCGCGGATCTTGACCTGTGTATCTCGACGGCCGAGGTAGGTTAGTGTGCCGTCAGGGTTCTGGCGTACCAGATCGCCGGTGCGGTACATGCGCCGGCTAGGGCTAAGACCTAGCTCCTGCACAAATGCAGGGTCCGTCAAAAAGGCCGCAGCCGTCTTTTCCGGGTCGTTCAAGTACTCGCGGGCTACTTGTGGGCCTTCAATAAGCAGTTCGCCCGGCGCGCCCAGAAGAACCAGTTGATCGAATTTGGCAGGATTGACGACCCAAAATACGCCTGCCAGCGGCTTTCCCACATTGGCTGCGTCAGACCTTCTGGTGATTCTATTACCTGTTGAGTGTATACAACATTCTGAAGGACCGTAGGCGTTGACAATGTCAGCATGACCTAGCCACTGATCAACAACCTTTAGCTGTACAGCTTCTCCCATCAAAACAAGCGTGCGTATTGTTGGTGTATCCTGTGGCTGGATCAGTGAGGCTACGGTTGATGTCAATGTAGCTATAGTAATACTCGCTTCTGATAGGAAGCGTGTGAGGTGGTTGACGCGATCCTCTTCGGAGGGCACACAGATACAGGCCCCAAAAGAAAGCGTCGTCATGACTTCTTGAATGGCAACATCAAAGGTGTATGCTGCAAATTGCGACAGCCTGTCGTGAGCCTGTATACCGAACGCAGGTCCATGGGCTAGGATACTTGTCGCAATAGCGCCATGCTCGAGTACGACGCCCTTAGGTGTGCCGGTACTGCCAGAAGTATAAATAACCCAAGCGACATTCTCCGGCCGTACGAATGTACAGGGCTCAATAGTTGCCGTTGTCGCCGGAATTAATGGGTTGTCGAAGAAAGAGTCAACTACAAGCAGCTGCGTTCCGGTCGAAAGCGCTGACAGTCGTTGCTTGTGGTTGTGATCTACCAGTACGAGTGATGCGGCCGTGTCTTTGACAATATTCTCGATGCGAGCCAACGGATGCTGTACGCCGAGAGGTACCACGGCACCGCCAGCGCGGAGGATGGCTAGCATGGCTACCACCGCCCACTTTGACTTGTCCATGCATAGACCAACCATCACCTCCGGCCCTACTCCCTGGTGGACCAGGTGGTGAGCTAGGCGGCGGCTGGCATCGTTCAGTTCACTATACGACATCTCACCATCCCACGCGCTGATCGCTGGCGCCGTCGGCTGGGTGACCATTCTATACTGGACAAGATCGTGGATGCAGCGCTCGACGCGTGGCGGTACGGTCGAGTTCCACTTGCACAATTTTCCACTGTCTTCAGGTGGCAATACTTGGAGTCGAAATAGTCCTAGCTCCATCTCAGCATTTTGCGCCAGCTGCTGCGAGATATGGCCAAATTGCGCAAGGAGACGCTGCGCAGTATCAACTGGGAGTACTGCGCGGTCGTAGTGTAGTTCGACCTCAACCTCGCCTGTCCCCTGGTCCACCGAGCACTCGACTGTCAACGCGTGAGCATTGAAGGCATTGTTGGAAGCGGCCTCGCGTTCGAGTGTCATGTTGATGATCGGCGTTGCTGATTCACTCTCTCCCACTGGCTGAACTACAAAGATGTGGCCTGGGTCGAACTCTGACCCAAGGCTAGGTACCATGCGTCGAATGTTCTGAAGACCAGTGTGCTCGTACGGAATCATCTCTGTGGCTCGTTCTTGTATGGCAGCAAGGAAGTCGCGCACAGATTGATCGCGTGAAGCAGAGACGTGGAAGGGTACTGTCGTGACCGTTGGCGCTACAAGATCTGTGATACCTTCGACGGCCGCCATGCGGCCGGACAGCACCACGTTGATGGCGGCTTCGTCGGCTCCAGTGTAGGCAGCAACCAGCAGAGCCCAGGCGGCTTTAAGCACCGTAGAAGTCGTCGCCGCACCTGTTGCCAGCGAGATACGCAGCTGACGCCGGAGCACGTCGCGGGGGTTGACCTGGTACTGAGGGGACGGCAGGGCTGGGAAGCGGGTCCAGTTGGCGCCTTCGAAATGCTTCTGCCAGAATGCTGCTGTCTGTTCCTTGTCTTGCTTCGCCAAGTAGGCGATGAAGCGCGACACAGGCACCAAAACGGCAGGCGTCTCACCTCTTAACAACTGTGCGAGTATCTCCATGATCTTCATAAAGCTCCATCCGTCATATACACTGTGATGTGTCGTCCACACAAAGTACCGACGACCGTCGCTCTCCACAATTGCCGTACGACTTAGTTGGCCGCCGTAGGCTATGGGAGCTCCTCGATCCTGGGCAAGGTAGTCGTTCAGCGACGTCGACGCGTGCCATATTGGCTGCTCTTGTACAACTACTTGCAATGCAATAGCATGTGTTGAGGGGATGATGCGAGTCCGCAAGATGGGCAGCAATTCAACTACCCTTGCCCAGGCGTCCTTCAAGTGCTGAGTAGACAGATCAGCATGTAGTCGGAAAACCCGCTGGAAAACGTAGGCCTCGGGTCGCTGAGCAGTAATAGCCATGAGCCCGGCCTGCAACGGGCTGCACGGGTAGACATCCTCAATCTGGTCAGCACCGACGTCGCACTGCGCGGCAACATCAGCTAACAATCGCGCTCGCTTGGTGTTGTTGGTGTGGGCGTCAGTCTGCGCAGCTTCCGGCCACAAACTTAGCGGCTCTGCGTCTTCTTTTCCAAGGCCATTGTTTTCAAGCTGTCTCTTTTCTACAGCCGCTGCTACATCTATGAGACGGGGCCAGCGGAAGACATCAGCTACAGCTAGGGGAATATGTTGCGCTCGAGCGGCTGCTGTCAGTTTCATTGCTGCCACCGAGTCTCCACCAAGCCGGAAGAAGGAGTCGTTCGTTCCCACCTCGTCTGGTGCGAGCGCTAGTGCCGTAGCCCAGATATGCTGCAACTTCTGTTCCATTGCGGTAGTCGGTGCTTGCTTGCCTTCTAGCGAGCCGGAAAAGCTGCTCAACGCGTCGCGGGGCATCAAAGCCACCCGGCTTCGGACAGCGCGGCGGTCTAACTTTCCAGAGGCGTTCACTGGAATCTTTGGGGCCAGGAGAAAGGCTGTGGGGACCATGTAAGGCGGCAATACCTGCTCGAGCTGGACGACCAACTGCTCTAGTGCTGTACGAGAGGCATCGGTGATCTGCGAAGGCTCGTAAGGCTCTAGCTCTCCGTTTGTATTGCTGCTGCTACGGGCTGACCCGTCTGCGGTATACTCGACAACGGCCACCAGAATCAGCGGGCCGTCGTGCGCCTCGCCTGCCGGACGCACGACATCGACAATGGCCTCGCGTGCATCTGGCAGCAGGCGGACAATCTGACTCTCGATTTCGCCAATCTCCACCCGCTGGCCGCGGATCTTGACCTGTGTGTCGCGGCGGCCCATCATTGTGAGCGAGCCGTCCACGTTATGTCGTACTATATCTCCAGAACGATACATGCGCCGGCCATGGCTGAGGCCCAAGTCTTTCAGGAACGCAGGATCCATTATGAACGACGCCGCCGTCTTTGTGGGGTCGTTCAGGTAACCACGCGAAAGCAGTGGTCCTTCGATGAGTAGCTCACCTGGCGCGCCCAGAGGAACCAGTTGGCCAACGTCAGCTGGATCGACCACCCAGAACCGGCTGGCTACTGGCTTTCCCACAATTGCGGCCTCGTCTTTTCGCCGGAGATCGTGACTGGCCGCGATGAAGATGGAACATTCTGACGGCCCATATGAATTGATCACACGAGCAGTGTCAGACCACAGCTCAATAATTCGAGGATCCAGCGGCTCTCCACCTACTACCAGGGTGGACAGCCCTGGGTGCTCTGAGGGAACCAGGAGATTCACCACTGTTGGTGTGAGATTTGCGTAGTTAGCATCGAATTGCTGCATGGTCAACGCCAGATGATTCATCCGGGCATGCTCTGACGGGATGCATATGCAGCCACCAGAGAACAGAGTGGCAAGGATGTCGGAGATGCTGACATCGAACGTGTAGTTTGCGAACTGGAAGCTGCGGGTCTTTGGTCCCATTGAAAGGAAACGGGCGTGAGTGGCAACGCTCGTGACTAGAGCGCCATGCTCGAGCACGACACCTTTAGGTGTGCCGGTGCTGCCGGAGGTAAAGATGACCCAAGCAATGTGCTTAGACTGTACGGATGAGCAGATTTCGGCGGACTTCACCGCCTGTGGCGTTACCGGATCCATTTCAAAGAGAGAATCAACGACGAGCAACTGCGTATGTGCCACAAGCGCCGCCAGCCGCTCCTCGTTTCTGCGATCGACCAGTACGAAGGGTGCCGCGGTATCTTTGACAAGTCCTTCAATGCGAGCCACTGGGTGCTGAACTCCAAGAGGAACTACGGCTCCACCGGCGCGGAGAATGGCTAGCATGGCCACCACCGCCCATCTTGACTTGTCCATGCATAGACCGACCATCACCTCCGGTCCTACACCACGATTGGCAAGGTGATGAGCAAGTCGACGGCTCGCATCTTCCAGCTCGCTATACGTCATCTCACCATCCCATGCGTTGATCGCTGGCATCGTCGGCTGTGAGGCAATTGTTTCGAGCACCAGGTCATGAATACAGCGTTCGAGGCGCGGCGGTACGGTCGAGTTCCACTTGCACAATTGTGCACTATCCTCTGGGGCCAGTAGTTGGAGCTGTGCAAGTGCCAGCTCTGCCTGAGCATTTTGCGCCAGCTGCTGAGAGATATGACAGAACTGAGCAAGGAGACGCTGTGCTTCATCAACTGGGAGGACTGCGCGGTCGTAACGCAGCTCAACTTCAACCTCGCCTGTTCCCTGGGTGACCGAACATTCCACTGTCAGGGCGTAGGCGTCAAATGCCTCTATGGTGGTTGCCTCACGCTGGAGAGTCATGTTGGACATCGCTGTCGCAGACTCACTCTCACCAACGGGCTGAACGACGAAAATATGGCCTGGGTCAAAATCTGATCCTAAACTGGGTACCATACGTCGGATATTCTGAAGGCCAGTATGTTCATGTGGGATCATCTCTGTCGCACGGTTGTGTATGTCGGCAAGCAAGCTTCGTACAGACTGACCGCGCGAGGCAGAGACGTGGAAGGGTACTGTCGTGACCGTTGGCGCCACCAGGTCGGTGATACCTTCGACGGCCGCCATGCGGCCGGACAGCACCACGTTGATGGCGGCTTCGTCGGCTCCAGTGTAGGCGGCGACCAGCAGAGCCCAGGCGGCTCTAAGCACCGTAGAAGTCGTCGCCGCACCTGTTGCCAGCGAGATACGCAGCTGACGCCGGAGCACGTCGCGGGGGTTGACCTGGTACTGAGGGGACGGCAGGGCTGGGAATCGAGTCCAATTGGCGCCTTCGAAGTGCTTTTGCCAAAATGATGCCGTTTGCTTCTTGTCTTGCTTTGCTAAGTAGGCAGCGAAGCGCGAGACTGGCGCTGGAACAAAAGTTGGTTCTCCACTCAATAGCTGCCCGAGCAGCTCCATCATTTTCATTGTGCTCCATCCGTCGTACACACTGTGGTGTATCGTCCATACAAGATACCGACTCTCGCTGTCCTCCACAATCGCCGTACGGCTGAGTGCGCCACCGTATACGACAGGGTTCGCTCGATCCGTGGCGAGGTAGTCTTCTAATGACGTTGATGCGTGCCACACTGTCGGCTCCTTTACAACAATTTGCAACGCGATAGCCTGCACTGATGGAATGATACGCGTCCGTAAGATAGGCAAAGTTTCAACCAGCTGTGTCCAGGCGGTTTTCAGCTGATAAGTAGAGAGATCGGCATGCAGTCGGAAGACCCGCTGGAAAACGTAGGCCTCCGGACGCTGAGCGGTGATAGCCATCAGCCCAGCCTGCAATGGGCTGCACGGGTACACGTCTTCAATCTGGTCGACAGAGACCCCGCACTGCGCGGCAACATGAGCTAAGAGTTGCTCCCGCATATCGACCTGGGTACCAGATTGATTAAGCTCTGGCCAAAGACTTAGCGGCGCTGGGTCTTCGTTTGTGTCGTCTGCGTGCTGGTATTTCTCCTCTACAGCAGCTGCTATATCTGCGAGACGGGGCCATCGGAAGACATCAGCTACAGCTAGAGGAATCTGCTGGGCTCGAGCAGCTGCCGCCAGCTTCATAGCTGTCACTGAATCTCCGCCAAGCCGGAAGAAGGAGTCATTGATCCCAACTGCATCTGGTTCAAGCGAGAATACTGCAGCCCACAGACTCTGTAGCTTCTTTTCTATTGCAGTGGTCGGTGCTTGTTTAGTGTCAAGTGTGCCAGAGAAGCTGCTCAGCGTGCCGCGGGGCATAAGGCTCAATTGATCTCGGACCGCGCGTCGGTCTAACTTGCCAGAGGCGTTGACTGGAAGCCTGGAGACCAGTAGAAATGCTGTGGGAACCATGTAAGACGGGAGTACCTGCCCAAGCTCCATGTCCAACATTTCTAAGGCTTTTCGCAGCGCGTCGGTGATCTGTGAAGGCTCATAAGGCTGCAGCACTCCACGGCTGCTGTTATTATTTCTGCTGGGGATCGGCCCATCCGCAGCATACTCAATGACAGCCACCAGTATCAGCAAGCCATCGCGCGCCTCGCCTGCTGGACGCACCACATCAACAACGACCTCGCGCGCGTCTGGCAGTAGGCGGACAATCTGACTCTCAATCTCTCCGATCTCCACCCTCTGGCCACGGATTTTAAGCTGTGTATCGCGACGGCCCAGAAAGTTCAGTGAGCCGTCTTTGTTCTGCTGGACTATATCTCCGGTACGGTACATGCGCCGACCCGGGCTGAGACCTAGCTCTTGCACGAATGCAGGGTCGGTGACAAAAGCGCGAGCTGTCTTTTTAGGGTCATTCAGGTACTCGCGCGCAACTTGGGGGCCTTCAACAAGCAGCTCGCCGGGCGCGCCGATAGGGCAGAGACTGTGGTAGTTCCCAGGGGAGACCACCCAAAAGACTCCCGCCCATGGCTTTCCAATGTTCTGAGCACCCTTCATATCTTTCGCGGCCGCACATGTGACAGTACATTCGGAAGGACCGTATGAGTTTGTGAGGTGGACTCTACCACTCCACTCGTTAATGATCTGTGAGTCCATTGCCTCGCCACCGACAGAAAGGTCTGTCAAAGTTGGAATTTGATCAGGTGTAAGCAATTTGAGGGTTGTTGGCGTTAAGTGAGCGTAATTGGCGTTCGCTCTCTGGAAACATCCGGCCAAGTTATTCATACGCTCCTCTTCGGACATTAGACACACGCAGCCACCACTGGCCATAGTGCAGAAAATGTCTGTGATGCTAACGTCAAATGTAAACGCGGCAAACTGGAGGGTCCTAGTTTCCGCTGAAAAGGACAGAAATCGAGCCTTAGCGACTACGCAGGTGGCGAGCGCACCGTGTTCGAGGACAACGCCTTTTGGCTCGCCAGTACTTCCTGAAGTATAAAGTACCCAGGCGGTATTATCAGCCGTGACCGTGGCACCTGTGTCTGCTGTCGCTGAAAGCGATTCGTGTAGGGTAGCGTCAACAGTAATGGTTACCACAGACACTGCAGAGCCTAGTCGAGCTTTCTGTGATGAATCAACCAGGAGCACGTCCATGGCGGTGTCTTTAACAATGCGATTGATGCGAGCCAGTGGATGTTGGACTCCAAGAGGGACTACAGCTCCGCCGGCGCGGAGGATGGCTAGCATGGCTACAACCGCCCACTTGGACTTTTCCATACACAGGCCAACCATCACTTCTGGTCCTACACCACCCTTGGCAAGGTAGTAGGCCAGTCGACGGCTGGCGTCGTCCAGCTCGCCGTACGTCATCTCGCCGTCCCATGCGCTGATGGCCAGTGCTGTCGGCTGGGATGCCATCTGGTCATGCACCAGGTCATGGATGCAGCGCTCCACGCGTGGTGGTACGGCCGAATTCCATCTGAACAACTGCTCCTTATCTTCCGTTGAGAGTAACCTAAGCTTTCCGAGCGGCTGCGACGCTTCTGCGTTGTGCGCAAGCTGCTGCACAATATGAGAGAACTGGGCAAGCAGGCGTTGCGCATCGTCCACTGGAACTACCGCGGCATCATAGCGTAGTTCAACCCCGACGTCATTCGTCTCTTGGCCCAGTGTGCATTCGACTGTCAGTGGGTATGCGGCAAAGGCATCTGTAGAGGTTGCACCATGCTCGATCTGCATGCTTGCGATGGGTACGGCCGTCTCGCTCTTTTCGGCTGGCTGAACTATAAAGCTATGACCCGGGTCGAATTCTGGCCCAAGACTAGCAACCATACGCCGAATGTTTTGGAGGCCGGTGTGCTCGTACGGGATCATCTCTGTCGCTCGTGCGTGTATGGCTGCAAGGAATTCCCGGACAGACTGATCCGGCAAGGCAGAAACGCGGAAGGGCACAGAGGTAACTGTCGGGGCCGCAAGGTCGGTAATGCCATTGATGGCGGCCATACGGCCAGAAAGCACGACGCTAATGACTGCTTCGTCGGAGCCGGTATTGGTAGCTACCAAGAGTGCCCAGGCTGCTCGCAGCAATGTAGACGTTGTCACGGCACCGGCGGTAGGCGTAATGTGAAGCTCGCGCCGAAGAACATCATGCGGGTTGATCTGATGCTGCGGTGACGGCAGGGCTGGATAGCGAGTCCAGTTGGCGCCTTCAAGGTGCTTCTGCCAGAAGGATGCCGTCTGCTTCTTGTCCTGTTGCGCCAAATAAGCAATAAAGCGCGAGACCGGAACTGGGGCAGAAGGCGCTTCTCCCCTTAGAAGCCGCACGAGCAGTTGCGACATTTCGGCTAAGCTCCAGCCGTCATAGACGCTGTGATGTGTGGTCCATACAAAGTGCCGAGTAGCTCCGTTCTCCACGATTGCGGTTCGACTCAGCGAGCCACCGTAAGCTATAGGAGCTGCTCGATCGGCAGCGAGGTAGTCCTCCAGCGACGTCGGCTCGTGCCATATCGGCTGTTCCCGCACCACGACCTGTAGCGCATCAGACTGTACGGAAGGAACAATGCGCGTCCGCAAGATAGGCAAAATCTCGACCAGCCGCGTCCAAGCGTCCTTCAGCTGCTGAGTGGAGAGGCTGGCGTCCAGCCGGAAAGCACGACGGACGACGTAGGCCTCAGAACTCTGAGCGGTGATAGCCATCAGTCCAGCCTGTAACGGACTGCATGGGTAGACATCCTCAATCTGATCTACAGAGACGCCACACTGCGCGGCGACGTCGGCTAACATTCGTGCGCGCTCGACGTCGTCGGTCTGGGTAACCTCCGGCCACAAACTCAGCGGCGCCGGATCCTCGTCCACGTCGTTCGCGGGACCATTCTCGTGCTGGCATTTCTCTTCCATCGCCTTCGCCACATCTGTAAGACGGGGCCACCGGAAGATGTCGGCTACTGACAAGGGGATTCGTTGCGCTCGAGCAGCTGCCGTCAGCTTCATTGCAGCAACTGAATCTCCACCGAGTCGGAGGAAGGAGTCGTTAGTCCCCACTGCATCTGGTGCAAGCGTTAGTGCTGCGGCCCACAGACTCTGTAGCTTGAGTTCCATGGCAGTAGTCGGTGCTTGCCTGCCGTCTGGCGAGCCAGAGCTGCTCAGCACGTCATGGGGCATCGCACTCAATTGATCTCGGACTGCACGGCGATCCAGCTTTCCGGACGCGTTGACTGGAAGCCTGGGAACCAGGAGAAAGGTCGTGGGGACCATGTACGACGGAAGTACCTGCTCGAGCTGGGCATCCAGCTTCTCTAACGCTGTACGAGTGGCAGAGGTGATCTGCGAAGGCTCGTAGGGCTCTAGCTCTCCGGTTTTGCTGCTGTTGCTGCTAAGGGTGGGCCCGTCCGCAGCATACTCGATAACAGCCACTAGTATCAGCGGGCCGTCCTGCGCCTCGCCTGCCGGACGCACGACGTCAACGACGACCTCCCGTGCGTCTGGCAGCAGGCGGACAATCTGACTCTCGATCTCACCAATCTCCACGCGCTGGCCGCGGATCTTGACCTGTGTATCTCGACGGCCGAGGTAGGTTAGCGTGCCGTCCGCGTTTTGCTGTACCATGTCTCCGGTACGGTACATGCGTCGGCCCGCGCTGAGCCCCAGCTCCTGCACAAAGGCGGGGTCTGTCACAAAGGCGGCGGCAGTCTTGACGGGGTCGTTCAAGTAACCGCGTGAAAGTAGTGGTCCTTCGATGAGCAGCTCGCCTGGGGCGCCCAGAGGAACTAATTGGCCTACGTTATCAGGATTAACCACCCAAACCCCACCAGCAAGCGGCTCTCCTATGTTAGTAGAATCTGAATTATCCTGTATTTCCTTACCTGTCGTCCAGATGGACGATTCTGAGGGTCCGTAAGCGTTGATGACGGTCGCGTACCCTATCCACTGATCAACGACCTTCGCTTGTACGGCCTCGCCTGTTAGAATCAACGTCCGTACTGTCGTCGCATCTTCCGGACGGACCAGCGCTGCTACAGTTGATGTTAGTGTCGCTATAGTGGCCTTGGCCTCTGACAGAAACGCTGCCAGTCGGTTTACACGATCATCCTCTGAAGGAACACAGATAGATGCGCCGAATGAGAGTGTTGTCATGATCTCTGCGATAGAGACATCGAAGGTATACGCTGCGAACTGGGAGACGCGGTCGTTCGGCTGCATACCAATCACAGGTCCGTGGGCAAGGATGCTTGTGGCGAGGGCGCCATGCTCGAGTACGACACCCTTGGGCGTACCAGTGCTACCAGAGGTGTAGATGACCCACGCCACGTTCTCAGGCCGCACGAATGTGCTGGGCTTGGCATTCGTCGGTGTTGTCTCTGTTGTTGATAGGGCATCAAAGAAAGAATCGACGGCTAGCAGCTGCGTACTGTCTGTCAGCGCCGCCAGTCGTTGGACTTGGCCGCGATCGACCAGTACAAGTGGTGCGGCTGTGTCTTTGACGATGCCCTCAATGCGAGCCAGCGGATGCTCCACGCCAAGAGGGACTACAGCTCCGCCGGCGCGGAGGATGGCCAGCATGGCCACCACCCCCCACTTCGACTTGTCCATGCACAGGCCGACCTTGATTTCTGGGCCGACTCCGCGCTCGACCAGGTGGTGGGCTAGACGGCGGCTGGCATCGTCCAGCTCGCCGTACGTCATCTCACCGTCCCACGCGCTGATGGCTAGCGCCGTCCGCTGGGATGCCATCTTGTCAAGCACCAGGTCGTGGACGCAGCGCTCGACGTGTGGTGGCATGGTCGAGTTCCACCTGGAAAATGCATTTCGGTCTTGGAGACCATGGCTGGCAAAGTCGCCGAGGTGCAATCCCGGTTTTTGCAATAGAAATGTCACTGCATCTTCAAAGGCCGTCATCTGTGCCTTTGCAACCGGCCAGGCGACTCTGGAAGCCCAGTACTCGAGACTCAAGTCGATGCGTTCTTCGCTGAATCTCACATTGGCTGATAGATCAAACTGCAGTCTTGTCAGTACAGAAGCCGAACAGCAAGGAACAGCGTCTTACGTCTGTCGCGCTTGTTCTCGCGTCAATGGTCATGGAGGTTCCTGGTATGAATGCATGGCTGTTTGTCGCTTCTCTCTCGATCGAGAGCAGCGTGTTTCCGAGCCGCTTCAACGATCGAGTCTTAGCCACAGGCAGGTCAGCAATAGCTATGTTCTGATACGGTAAGCCTTGTTGCCAGTCCAGTTTGGCCAAAGAAAGCGCATCGGCCACGCTCGTCTCTGCGGTCAATGTCAAGGCACATGGCAGGGTATTGAGCAAAGGCCCCACAGTCGCCTCAGCGCCCTCGCCATAGCTGTTGCGGCCAGAGACTATGTAGGAAAAAGTGACAGCGTCTGAAAGCGCGATGCGGCGAATGGCAAGCGCCCACGCGATGTGGAACAGGTTCGCCGGAGTAATGGCGAATCGACCACAGACAGCGCGGAGATCCCCGCTTGGTAGTGGCACGGAGCAACGCGCCGTCTCCAGACAGTGCAGGCGAGGATTGCTGGTGACGAGAGGCAAATGTGATTCGCCCGCGCGGTTCAGGTACGACGTCCAGTAGGCAGCACCCGCCGACACCTGCTCGGTGCTCGAGGCGGCGGCCTGCTGGCGAGATGCAAAAATCGTGTACGGAAGCGGCGGTTGCTCTGAAAAGTGCGCTGCTCGCAGATAGCCAGCACGAAAGTCGTGCAGCAGGATCTTCGCCGAGTGTCCATCGACGAGGGCGTGCGAGATTTCCAGATCAAGTCGAAGCTCCTCGCCGCTGATCTCATACACACAGAGACGCTGCGGACTCTGAAACTTGCCCGTTGTGAATGCGGGGATGGCGCTAGCATCGCTGGGCGAACGGCACACCACGACACGCGGCGACATGGCCAAAGGCTTGAGCACGAGTTGGTCAGACTTGCCAGGTCGGTCGTGGCTTTCTACAAATGCTGTCCTGAGCATGGGGTGACGCTTGACAGTGTCTTTCCAAGCATCGACAATCCTCTCTGTTGCGGGTCGGCGACCATCGTTGACAGACGTGGACAGCAGTCTAATCGAGACATTGCTAACATAGGAAACAGGATTGATCGCTTGGCTGACAAAAAAGCTTTCCTGCACTGCGGAACAGGGCGCGATGGATTCAATGTCGTCGAGCGCCATGCCGTGCGTCTGCAGCTCCGTCACCAGGTCATCCAACTCGTGGTATTGCCAATGAATAAGAGGAAAATCGTGGAGAGTCGCCATTTGCGGAGCTCTGACCAGCTCCTCCACCATCTCTCCGAGACAGCGCTGAAAGTCGGCGGCAGTCCGCTCATGGTCCATGGTCGTGCCGTCGAGGTGTAATGAAACCTGTGCTTGGTCTGCCATCATCTCAACAGAAACATGCGGACCGTGGCCAAGAACGGGATTCGACACCCACCAAGCACGAGGTGATGAGTCGTGTTCAATGTTTTGCAGACGCGTGCAGTCGACGTAGAATACCATGGCCGACTCGTCGCGTCGCTCCTCGCGTGTTCGATCCGAGAAGCCGGCACGAGCATCACGTACTCGACGAACTACATGCGTCAGACTCTCTCGCAATTCTTGTGCTACCGCTTCCAACTCCATTTCAGCTTCGTAACAGCCTATGGAGCCCAAGGGTATATTATGCTCTTCGCGAGTACTGTAAGCAGTTTTGATGATTAGAACGTCCTCCGTGCTCGGAGAGTGTGCCCGGAGGGTGTTCGAGAGAGCGGCGTTCACAATGTCGACAGGGCTCGTCTTCAACGAAGCATGCGTTTGCGACGCGAAAAGTTTTTGAGTTGTCGAATGAGACAGTCGGAAAGTGACCACCCTCTTAGCATGACCATTCATTTCGAGTGCACTGGTATCGGTAGTCGACTCCGAACTGGTCATATTGGTTCCGTCCCTTCGACTCTTCACCGAGCTTTGAGGACTCGTAAGGTGCTGAGCCGCCCAATCGCTAAACTGGAAATCAAAGCTAGGTGAGGGGTAGCGCCCTTCGATCGACGCGTCCAACTCACGCAAGACAAGGTGCATAGACAGGCCATCGACGAGATTAGCATCCGCAGCAAGTATGATGGTCTGACTAGACTCCGGCGTATCGTTGGGCATGACCAAACATCCGAACGATGGCGCCCCAGCAGTAAGCAAAGCTTCGCTCAATGATGCAAATATCTCAGCCCATGGCCCTGCCTCTGAGTACTCTGCAAAATAAAATGGTCGGCTCTCCTTCGTGGCTGATTCAGGCATCGCTTTGAGCGTCCAGTGGCCTCTCGGCGAAACGGACCAGGTTGAACGCAAGGCTGAGTATCGGGCGACGATGTGCCCTAGCGCGGTCAGAATGACAGTTGTCTCCTTGTCCTGAGGAATTTCCATGGAAGCGAAGCGCAATCGACGACCAACCGCAGCCGTCCTTGCAGTCGAGTCATTGGCACCGTCTTGACTTGTAGCTTCTGCGTGTCCGTTGGTTCCATTTGTGCGTCCATTGACTGGGTTTGCATGTCCATTGACTGGGTTTGCATGTCCATTGACTCCGTTCGCATGCCCATTGGCTCCGTTTGCATGTCCATTGACTCCGTTTGCATGCCCGTTGACTCCTTTTGCATGTCCATTAATTCCATTTGCTTCGACTTCATTCGCAGCTCCAGCGTTGCTTCGATCGATCGTTTCGGCGAGTGCGGTCAAGCTCTCGGCCGTCAAGAGCTCTTTCATGTCCACATGAATGCCTGCGTCACGACATTTGACAATGAAGTCGATTGCTAAAATGGAATCACCTCCTAGCAATATAAAGGATTTGTCCCATTCTAGTTCGTCGGCATTGATGTCAAGCAGGCCAGCTATAATCTTGCCAAACATGAGCTTCTTCGATGGCTCGGGTCGTGCTTCGACACTGTCGAGATAGGCCATTTCTGATGTCTATTCGAGTTGATGATATTATCGTCGAATCCGGTGAGCGCGAGAATATCCTGTTGACCGTTGTAGTCTCGCAATATAGCAAGAAATAGCGGTAGAAGAGATGCTTCGAAAAAAAAAGTGAGTTTGGGATCTCCTAACGGCGGTCTCTCATCTGGGTCAAACTAAGAGAGCGACCTAACTCAGGGCTGACTACCTATCATCGATTGCCAATGTTCAATAGCCCTGCACGAGCTGCATGTTGTGGACAAACCACCCGGTTACCTGCATAATCCTCGAAAAGCACCATATGTGCCTGAGAGTTACTGAGAATGATCCCGGCATCATTAAGGTAACAGTAGGGCTGAAGTGGAGTTAATGAGCGTAAGAGCCCCACCTGCCATACCCTTGTCAAAGCGCCCGGTACCTGCATTTTCGTTAACGACCTGTCAATAACCGAAATCTCACTAGTGCGCTACAGGGAACAGGCCACATGAACTGGCACTTGCGCTAGTGATTACGGGTTGCACTCGTGAACAGCGGGCAGTCACGCAAGAAAGGAGCCAAATCACCACGCCAAGAGCCTCCAAAATCATCCCCCACGGCCCGTATTTTGGAAGCAAAGCCACAAAGGACCTCTGAGCAGTCACACTCGATAGGCTTCTACACTTGCAGGGGTGTCAATCAATGTGGCTATACCCTGTGGAGCCGGTAAAGTACTGATTATCATGCTGAGAAACGAGGTCGTGTCTTCCAAGCTTGTCAGCTTCGGAGACCCTTGGGCTTGCGACATAAATAATTTTCATCTGGATGCGTGTACTTGACTACTAAAGATTTCTACGGTTACCGGCTCTAATCATTGTGTTTGGTGGGCAACTTCGCCTGCATGCTCGGAGTATCAGTCGCATATGATCTAGACGCTTCTGGTAGCGTAACAAGAATACAAAAATATGTCGGGCGACAGAAAGCATATAAGCGCTGACTGGCGCAAGGATAAAGAGGTTGGGTGTTATTACATGCCTCAGGAATGTGAAGGCGAGCAAAGAGCAGTAATGGGGAAGGGCTAAGACTAGACTAGTGGGGAGCCGTGACAGAAGCAAACCTAGTCATCTGCGGATCTAGAAGAGCATGCTGCTGCAGTGGTCATTGTGAAGTCAAGGTCGACTGGCGGCCTGTTGGAGGCGCAGGGATCGTCAAGACATCTCCCCCTTTTGGCCAAACTCTCGCTTAGAACGCAAAGGTACCCGAATGTGAATATGAACGTGCTTCTAAAACAGAAATGGCATGGCAAATCCTTGGAGAACATGTGGGGAATAGGATTTTCTATGCACGCCGGGCTATCGCCAGGGATCGCAGGCAGAATACGCAAGGGAGCTTGCACCACCAGTATGGTAGCATTCCGAATGGAAGGTCTATTCAAATCTAAACACTTGACGGTATTACACGATCTTACGGAAACGATTTCATGGAATTACTCACTGTTTGTACGATGGACTGGCTTACTAATGTCCTATGCGTCTACGAAGGGGGCGAATGTACACGAACCGTCAAATTTTGCTACCTAGAAAATTCACTACGTCTTCCTCTTGACTGCGTGTCGGCGACATCCCACTAACTCTCGTGTAGCAAGCAACGGATAATCTGAAGCTGCAGGCGAGCCCTGTGAACCGTTATTCGCACTTGTTACATGGGGTACATACTAGGCTGACTAAGGTTAGAACTCCCACGTTGGGGGCGGTTTGCATAATTCGTGGGCCGTACTAGACCCAATGGTTGATTTTGTAATATGAATAACTTTACTATGAGGATTATTCTATTCTTTCTACCCTATACTGTTATTTGGTAACACGGCTGTGTAAGGTGGATTAATGTCGGAGAACCTAAGGATGCCGACTGTGTCGAGTCTCTGAAAAAGGGCTTCATCTCGGACCAGGACGCCGGATACATGTTGTGTACTGTGCCGCAACATCCCTACTAAACTCTAATCACTGCGTGCCACAACGTCCTCAACAACATGGCTTCCAACATGACATCAGAGCCTATTGCTATCATCGGCATGAGTTGTCGCTTCCCAGGCGGTGCTTCCGAGCCATCACGCCTGTGGGACCTCCTGTCAAGCGGAAAATCGGCATGGAGTGAGGTGCCTGCAGATCGGTTCAATATGAAGGCATTCCATCACAGAGGAGATCCTCATCCTAGCACAACCAACACCGCGGGAGGACATTTCCTGGACACCGACGTGGCTGCGTTTGATTGCAGCTTCTTTGAAATCAAACCTACTGAAGCCCGAGCCATGGATCCTCAACAACGTCTCACGTTAGAGCTTGCCTACGAAGCATTCGAGAATGCTGGCTTAACGCTGCCTCAACTCTGGGATTCCCCTACTGGCGTTTATGTTGGTCAGTGGAGTTCCGACTATAGCGAAATTCTTGCGCGAGACCCTGAATATCAGGAACTCTACCAAACTATCGGTATTGGTGCTGCCATCACCTCCAACCGAGTCTCTTATTTTTTTAACCTCCGGGGTCCAAGTTTTACCGTCGACACAGGCTGCTCTGCCAGTCTTGTCGCATTACACAACGCTGTTCAGAGCTTACGAAGTGGCGAAAGCACAATGAGCCTAGTCGGCGGCGTCAATATCTTACTGGATCCCCAGCGCTTTACTTACCAGAGTAAGCTGAAGATGTTCTCGCCCGACGGTCGCTCATTCTCATTTGACGAGCGTGCTAATGGCTATGGTAGAGGTGAGGGCTGCGGTTGCGTTGTCCTCAAACCACTCTCGTTGGCCATCAAAGATGGCGACCGAATCCGAGCTGTGATCCGCAATTCAGCACTGAATCAGGACGGTCGAACACCACAGGGCATCAGTGTGCCAAGTGGAGAGGCGCAGGAAGAATTGATCCGCCGGGCATATGCCGAGGTCGGGCTTGTTCCAACTGAAACGGACTATGTAGAGGCCCACGGAACAGGCACGGCAGTCGGCGATCCGATCGAGGCTCAGGCTATTGCCAACGTACTTGCCCGTCCCCGAGACTCAAGTCAAGGGCCATTGGTCATGGGATCTGTCAAGGGAAATATCGGCCATACGGAGAGCGCGGCTGGTATTGCAGGGCTCATCAAGTCCGTCTTGATGCTCGAGAACCAGGCCGTGGCCCCTCAGGTCAATTATGAAAAGCCCAATTCTAAGATCCCGTTGGACAGATGGAATTTGGAGGTAAGGGTGGCAGATACAAGCAGATGGCGGGCGATTTAGCTGACTCATTCCAGATACCTACCAAGTTCGAGAAGAGACCTCTTCGCCGCATCTCTGTTAATAGGTGAGCCAAATTGTACTCTAGAAAACCTTGGCTAGTATTGATTATGATAGCTTTGGATATGGCGGCACCAATGCTCATGTCATTGTCGATCGTGCGGACGAGCACGATCAGCTCGACGACAGCTTCAACGACACCAGAATCCCTAATGGCGTCAATAGTGTTAACGGTGTCGATGGTATTGATGGTGTCAATGGTGCCCATGGTTCCAACGGCATCAATGTTGTCAAGAGCGTCAGTCATGTCAACGGTGTCAACGATGTTAACGGTGTCAACGGTATCAATGGCGTCAACGGCATCTCTAAACTGAACGGCACTTCCAGTATCAACGGTGCCAAAGAGCCTTCTAATCTCAACGACACCTCCAGCCTTAAAGACGTTCATGGCGTCAACGACGTCAATGGCGTTGATGGTATTGTTGGCGTTGATGGTACCTCAAGCATCAACGAAACTTCCGGCGTCAGTGGTGTCCACGGTACTTCCAGCATCAATGAAGTCGAAGGTACCAGAAGTATCACCAATGCCTCCCACATCCTCGCAGAGCGGCCTCGTGTTTTTATTCTAAGTGGTGCTGAGGAGAAGAGCTGCCACAAGAACGCGGAGCGTCTAGTGCAGTATTTGAAAACAGTTCTGGCTGGTTCGTTGGACGACACCAATGAATTTCTAGATCGCTTGGCTGTGACAGTCAACAAGCGTACTGTTCACGACTATAGCGCTTCCGTTGTCGCTTATGACGAAGATGATTTGCTGGAACAACTCGAAGTATTGCAGCAAACGCCTATCGCGGTCAGACCACCGTTCAAGAGAGGCGCCCTAGTCAGTTACGTGTTCGGAGGACAGGGAGCCCAGTATTACAACATGGGCCGAGAGATGATTCATGATTGGCCAGCATTCCGCCAATCTCTAGACCGGGCTAATACCCATCTTCAGACGCTTGGATGTCAGTGGGACCTCTTGACCGAACTGAGTCATGAAAAAGCTCAGGACTCGCGTGTAGATGAGCCAGAGTATGGACAGACACTTTCGACCGCCATACAGTTGGCATTGGTCGACACGCTATCCGCTATCAAACTGCATCCAACCTCTGTTGTGGGCCACTCCAGTGGAGAAATTGCTGCGGCCTACGCCGTAGGTGCCCTCTCGTTCGAAGACGCATTGGCTGTGGCATACCATCGCGGCCGCTTGACATCCAAGTTGATCTCCACTGGCGTTTCCGGAGGCATGATTGCCGTGGGGGCGTCAGCTGAAGTCGCACAGACTTACATTGAGCAGATCGACACGGCCGAGGTCAAGATTGCCTGCTACAACAGTCCAACGAGTGTGACTCTCTCTGGCGGAAACGATGGTATTGCAGTCATTGCTCGCCTGCTGCAGGATGCTGATGTTTTCCATCGCAAGCTGAAGACGCAGGGAGCTGCATATCACTCTCAAATGATGCAGGCAATCGAAGAGGAGTACCGACTTGCTATTGCTCATATTCAGCCACGTCCACTGACCGGGCACATGATGTCTTCGTTGAAAGGCAAGAAGCTGCCGCCTGGGTCTTTGCTGGACGGGGATTACTGGGCTCGCAATCTCATATCCCCCGTCCTCTTTGCCGGAGCTCTAAAAGGGATGCTACTCGGCGATGACCATGCCGAACTTCAACATGCTCCTGAGATCGGTATCCTTCTGGAAGTGGGCCCTCACGCGCAGATGCAGGGCGCAGTTAAAGAAACTTTGAAAGGTCTAGGATCTTCGACTCGTATTCAATATGTGTCTTGTCTTAAGAGGAAGGCCAATGCGTCCGAGAATATGCTCCGCGCTCTGGGTGATCTTTTCGCCCTGGGTGCGCCCATCGACTTTCATCGGGCCAATGCCGGCTTCATGAAACGTTTACCATTCATTTTGAATGATGTTCCGCCGTATGCTTTCAATCATGAGCAGCGTCATTGGCACGAAGGGCGCATTTCACGCGAGTTCACTCATCGCCAATTTTTGCCGCATGAGCTACTGGGCAACCTTTCTTCAGACGTGAATCATACGGAGCCCAAATGGCGACGATTTTTGCGACTCAAGGAGCTGCCTTGGTTGCAACACCATATCGTGCAAGGTCAAGTCATTTTCCCAGCAGCCGGATACTTGGCCATGGCTATTGAGGCCATGCGCCGCTTCACGACACCCAGGAATGAAAATCAATCGAAACCCGTTGTCGGCTATTCGCTCAGTAATTGTAGCTTTGCCAAAGCGCTGGTGCTCAGGGAGGGCGATACAGACACCGAGATCTGCCTGTCGCTGCGACCCGAGACCCAGAGTGCAAAGAGTTCGTGGCAGGATTCAAAAGAGTTCCGAGTCTTCTCAACATCAGCGGGAAAAGAATGGAGTGAGCTTTGTCGAGGTAGCATTCGTGCCATCACAGACGATACAATGCTCGCAGATCGTCTACATGACGCGATCGAAGTCAAGGAGCGCAGTATCGCCTCTATCCCGCATCACATTACGCCGAATCGATTCTACTCCTCCGCACGCCAGGTTGGGATGGAGTGGTACGCGCCATTTGATAACGTCGTAGATCTGCAAGGACGGACTGACTCATGTGTGAGTACGAACAAGATGCCAAGTTTGCAGACCGCGGCGCACCCCTTCGGAGCGTCGACGTACATCTTGCATCCTGGAATGCTCGACTCTACACTCTTTCACGGCATATGCGCTAGTCTCCTGGTAGAGCGGGAGATTAAGGCGCCAGTCGTGCCTGTTTTCCTTGAACAACTCAACATCTCGACTGCTTTCGAAGTCTCAGAGGGAACCGAATTGTGCACCTATGCTCTGGCCCAAGACGAAGGGTCTAGCTGGAGCGCTCAGGTGGAGCTGAATGAAAGACCTGTGATAAGTGCTCATGGAATGAGGATCGCCCAGCTACCCGGAAACATCGAGGTTGCCAGGTCCCGGCAATTGGCACACAGTCCAGAGTGGGTGGGTCATTATCCCAGTATGACACGAGCGCAAATCATTGCTCATTGCACCAACTCGCTCCCTGCTGGTTCTTCTCGTCAGCGTAACATTGCGCTTAACGCCGATGTGCGCGCTCACGTGGAGCGGGCCCTTGAACGCATCCGAGCGGACGAGATTGCTCCCGGCTATCAGCAGTCATGGTACAAGTGGATGCAGACTTTGGTGGCCGAGGAGTCCGAATCTCCCGAGTCAGTAGCGGAGGCCAGAGAGGCAACAACGGCGGATCCCAGCGTTGCTTTCCAAGCGGTGAAACTTGTTGGCGAGAATCTTGTCGACCTTCTAACCGGCACTGCGGATTCCATCTCCCTCCTCACTCCGAATGATTTGTTGGGCAGGATGTATTCCGAGGAACGAAACGCTCGTTGCTATCATCAGATCAACGCGTACTGCAAGGTTCTTGGCCTCTACAACCCTTCGCTGCGAATTCTCGAGGTTGGTGGCGGTACAGCTTCAGCCACACTGCCTTTGCTGCAAGCACTGTCTCATCAAGGTCAGCCGTTAGTGGCACAGTACGACTTTACGGATCTGTCGACAGCCTTCTTCCCAGCCGCTCGCGAGCGTTTGGCTCAGTATGGCCACATCGTCAATTATGAGGCATTTGATCTTGCAAATCCTCCCGATCTCCAAGGGCTCGAACCTGGTAGCTACGATGTTGTCATCGCCTGTAATGTCGTACACGCTACCCCCAATATCGCCTCTTCTCTGGAGCATATCCGTCAGCTCCTTCGTCCCGGCGGAACGCTAATCCTTATGGAGATCACCAAGCCAGAGCATTATTACCAACTTGTCTTTGGCTCTCTTTCCGGGTGGTGGTCTGGTGTCGAGGAAGGACGAGTTTCGTCGGCTATTCTCTCGGAAGGTGACTGGAAACAGACACTAGAGAAACAGGGCTTCCAATCAGATCCAGTCGTCGTGTCCGATTACGCCGATTCTGAAGGAGGAACAATCAGCGTCATTTTTGCTAAGACTCACGATGAATCTCAACGGGATTTGAGCGAGATATCCCTTCACTTTGCGAGCAGCGTGCCTGCCAAACCGTCAGGCGGTAGTCTCGGCAATGTCGCTGGACAAATCAGCCAGAGCTCCGGACTCGGCGTGCGCCAGATCACGACCGGGCGTCTTGAAAATATCCCAGACATTGCTAATTCAGTGCTGGTGGTTGATCCAGAGACGTGCGAAGCGCTCTCGGGCGGGATGAATGCTTCGCTGTTCGAGGAGTTCAAGAAATGCGCCCTCTCATGCAAAGCTCTGCTCTTGATCACGCGTGGCGCTACCGGCAATACGCCTGTGCCTGACGGAGCACTAACCTTAGGCTTTGCTCGGTCCTTAAGGCTGGAGCAACCCGGCGCTCGTTACATCACACTCGATCTAGATCCAAGCATTCGTCTCGGTGCCGATGATGAGCGATTGAGTCACTTGATTACCCAGCTTCTGACCTCTGACACTTTCGACTTCGACCGCACCATTGCTGATGCCGATTACGAGTTCGCAGAACGCAATGGACAGCTGTACGTCAATCGACTGTTTCACAACGAGAAACTCGAACAGAGTATTGTACGCTCCACGGCAAGAGCCAGGCCCCATCAGACGCCATTCTTGAACCGCTCACGACCGCTCAAGGTTGAGCTCGGCGTAGCTGGACTGCTCGAAACCTTCCGATGGGTTGACGACCAAGAATACGCGCACAGTCTGGCGCCGGATGAGATTCGTATCGAGTGTCGCGCGGCCAGCATCAATTTCCGCGACGTTCTCATTGCCACCGGCGAGCTCGGCGGCTCTGCAACCATGATGAACGATTGTGCCGGCACAGTGGTGGAGGTTGGCAGCGACATGACATCGCGCTATGCAGTTGGCGATCGAGTTTGCAGCTACTTTGCTCAGTCGTACAACAATTATCCTATTGTTGGCGGAGACTATTGTGCTCGGATCCCGGACAATGTCTCTTTCGCGCTTGGCGCCTCTCTTCCCATTGTGTGGGCAACCACATACCACTCGCTCATCAATGTGGCCAAGCTCAAAGCCGGAGAATCTATATTGATCCATGCCGCTGCCGGAGCAGTCGGTCAGGCTGCTGTCATCCTGGCCCAACATCTGGGCGCTGTGGTTTATGCCACTTGTGGATCGCAGGAGAAACGCACGTATCTTGAGAGTATTGGCGTCCCTCAGAGTCACATCTTCAGCAGCCGATCTACCACGTTCGGACCTGCGCTTCGCGCCGCGACCAAGAACAAAGGCGTCAATGTCATTTTGAATTCACTGGCTGGTGAATTGTTCCGAGAGTCTCTGAACTGTCTTGCGTCCTTTGGTCGCTTCATCGAGATTGGCAAAAAGGATTTCCTGGACAACGCGCTGATGCCGACGAAGTTCCTGCTTCGCAACATCACTTTCGCCTGCGTCGATTTGGTGCAGATGTTGAACGAAGACAAACCATTTGTGCACCGTTTGCTCAACGACGTGGTTGAACTGATTGCTAGCGAGAAATTGAAGCATCAAGTGACTCTCCAGCCGTACAAGCTTGGCGAGATTGAGGCTGCCTTCCGCCTCATCTCGGCCGGCAAGCACATGGGAAAAGTGATCCTGACGGTGGATCCAGGCGAAATGGTCCAGGTGCGTATAATGCTTCATCATTAGCTTTTAAGCGTGCGATCCAACGATATGCATACTAACGTGACGATATTTACAGGCACTTCCAGAAAGCCCCGTTCTTCCAAAGCTTTTGCCCGAGGCCACCTACGTCTTGGCCGGTGGTTTCGGTGGCTTAGGCATTCGTCTTATCCGATGGCTCGGTACGAGAGGCGCGCGGACTATTGTCACGCTGTCGCGCTCGGGAGACAAATCACCGGCTGCGAAGGCCTGTATTAAGGAAATGCACAGTTTAGGCATAAGAGTTCTTGCCAAGAGTTGTGACATTGCTTCCGAAGAGGCCGTGGGAGCTGTTGTAAGAGACCTACAGGCCATTGACGGCGTAGGCCCGATTCGAGGTGTCATTAATGCGGCAATGGCGCTCGAGGTACGTGATGCCACCTATATTCAGACCCAAAAGAGGCCACTTGCCAGTTTACTGACGCGTTTTGATAAACAGGACTCATTGTTTGATCAGATGACACATCAGCAATGGGAGGGAGCCTTGGCCCCTAAGGTTGCTGGTACGCGAAACCTGCACGAGATCCTGCCATCTGACATGGACTTCTTTGTTGTCTTATCTTCGATTGCCGGCATCAGCGGCCACACGGCTCAAGCCAATTATACTGCTGCCTGTACTTTCCAGGACGCCTTCATGCACTACCGACGAAACCAGGGTCAGTCCGGGTTTGCGATTGATGTTGGAGTTGTTGGCGACGCTGGCTTTGTCAGTGAGGCTCCGACTGTATTCTCCACTATGCAGCGCCAAGGCTTCTCACCCATCTCGGTTGTCGAGCTTCTTGCAGCGCTCGATCATGTGCTGACTGGCAGCGGATCCGAGTGTCAAGTCACTGTTGGCTTAATCCCTGAAACTGGCGTGAACATGGCTGACTGGTTGGGCCAACGGCGCATCGCACATCTGGTCCAAGACTCTGATCTTGGAGGTGGAGGTTTAGCCGACGGTAGTGGCAACGGCGCAGAGCACTTTGACCAGATTAAACATGCTAAGACTGCAGAAGAAGCAGTCGAAGCCGTCAGACACGCACTGCTGGGCGAGTTGAGCAAACTAACAGTCACTCCAGTGGACCGCATCCTGCCTCACCGTACGCTCGACTCGTACGGCGTTGATTCGTTGGTGGCGGTCGAACTGCGCAATTGGATCGTAGTGATGCTCGCCGCTGATGTTTCTCTTCTCCTGATTCGCGAGTCTAGGAGTATTGAGGAGCTTATCCGCTTGATTGCGGGTAAGTCGAAATTGGTCCCAGCTAAGCTCCAGGAAGCTGTGTCGAAACTGGTTTAGAATTTCATTTGTACCAGGCGCTATGTGTATTGTGTATATAGATATGTTGTGTACGTTGACCCTCTTTTCGTAGATGTAACTCTGGTTTCGATAAACACTTTGATCCATTTTTCTTTATTCCGCACAAAGCCCAAGTGCCTAGCTAAGAGGATAAACAATGCTCTTTCTCGACGTTTCGGGGTGCGCGAAGGCTATGACTCCTTCATTGTCTCCTTTACATTATCATTCACATAAATTCCGTTTCTCATAGCTGTCTAGCGCTTCGATCACAAAGTAAAAGATCTATAAGTCACATATGCTGTGTGATTCCAGCTGCCGACAGAATACCTGTCGCGGTCCCAACTTCGCATCAAGCTTGCTACGTACCTGCGATAGATGGTTGTGCAGGTGAGGGCAAATGGAGGCGCGCTGATATTTTCGCTAGTATAGCTAAGCTTCCTGTTGGGGATCTTGATCTCCTGGGTCAATGGGTGCTTGGTGCGGCAGAGCGCGACGGATGTTTCTTCTTAAGCGCAGACAAAACGACATTCCAACTACAGAAGCAGTAGGTACTGAACTTGCAAGACGATTCGACAGAGACGTTATGAAACTCCGGCTCGAGCAAAGGAACCATTCTGTCTCGGTTACAGAGAGAGTGGTCAAGGCAGTAGCATCGAATATGAGCCGTGGGAAGGAATTGATGATGGTTCTTTTACAAAGAAAGGGACAGGTGCTGATTACAGAAGCGGGAGCAGCCCAAATTGCAAGGTCATTTGGCAAAGATGTGATATTGCTTCTGCTCGATCATCGACGCGCCATCTACTTTACAGAAGCAAAGTTGGCCGAGATCGCGAGACGATTTGATGAGGAAGTTGTCAATGTTAACTACATGGCCTAAGTCACATGATATTCTATTGAGGAAGGCACTGCCCAAAGGCAAGTGCACTTATGTTGCAGTAAATGCAATAAGTGAAGGTGTAACCGCGCAGGGCAGTAAGTCAGGGGTAACCGCGCGAAGCAGTAAAATCAGTATATTGTGTTGTGTTGTTGTTTAGTGTTCTGTCTCTCTCACCGGGCCATCAGGGTCTGTTTACATGACGTATCTGTCGTGCAGACAGAAAGTGCTATTGGAACAGGCAAGAGCACTGCACCAGCACACGTGGCAGACATGACCGCTTTACTCCATAAACCGTCACAACTTACCTCTGAGCCGAGAGCTCCTGTGCACAAACACCATCGGACAACACAGATAGTAACTCAATCATTGACTACAGCCTCTGACCGACACTGCTCATGCAGTTACATCGATTGAGGTCCTTGTTGAGATCGTCGATGTAATTGGCCATCCACAGATCCCCTGACAATATCCGGATCCGCTCCGTACTGTCCCTGACCATACGCACCAAATCCCCAGCGTCCTTACACGCCTTCGATACTGATCTGACACAACTCCGATACACCCCTGATACGTTCCGTACTGTGTACGCACTGATTCCTTAGAGTCTTGATGACTCTCTGATTCCGGCCCGACTCGACTCCGATACTGACCTGACTCGACTCCGATACT
Source organism: Macroventuria anomochaeta (assembly GCF_010093625.1). Taxonomy (NCBI): domain Eukaryota; kingdom Fungi; phylum Ascomycota; class Dothideomycetes; order Pleosporales; family Didymellaceae; genus Macroventuria; species Macroventuria anomochaeta. The sequence goes on from NW_022985363.1 coordinate 1,681,128, forward strand.
GACCCGAATCGACTCCAATACACCCCTGATACATTCCGTACTGTGTACGCACCGATTCATCAGAGTCCCAATGACTCTCTGATTCCAGCCTGACTCGCCTCCGATACCAACCCGATTAGCGATCGCTCTGAGCACAGATGACACCCCACGTATTTATCCTCTACTCAAGCTTCCTGGCTCCTGTTATGTACACAACGTCTTGTACCTGCTTAGATACCGTACATAGTAATTGATTTAGACTCCTTCGCAAGTCCTAAAGGGCCTACTTGTAACATCTTTGTGACACTTGGTGGCTATCCGAGGCGGCAGCGTACTGTTCAAACATCTTGTTGAGAGAACATTCGGCTTTCTTGTGCCAATTGTCAAACTCACGTCATGTGGATTTGAACCAATTAAGGCATAACATGGGGTGGAGAGCTGTGGCAACGGTGTAGTAGCTGTACTTGGGGTCAAGTATCAACTTTTCCCAGTATGTGTTGAGCATCTAGAGGCCGAGTTCGACAGCTGTTGCAAAGTAGCTAACGTCGTCGTGGTCAAACTTACTGATGCATGCCTCGTAGTGCTGCCAAAGTGCTTGAAGATTGACGATAGTATGCCACAACGAGCCAAAGCCTGACACGCTGTTGTTACCCTCCAACGCTTTGCAAAGGTCGTACGGCACTTTGAGAAACTTGATAAGTTCATCAACTTTGAGCCAATCGTTGTCCGATAACGCGTCAAGCACAGGGTCGTCGTGTTGACCTGCATCGTCACCACTAGCAAACTCCTTATTGGTCTTGGCTTGTTGCTTGTACTTGCGTTGAAACACTACAATTGGCTTACGTAGCTCCTGGCAACGGAGAAGCATGATATAAACTTATTGCCAGCATACTCCGCCGTCTTGGAGTAGTTGAAGTTTGACAAACTTCCATGTAGGGTCCTCATCGGTGAGGTCGGTGAAGGTTGATAAGAACAGCTCACGGCGCTTATGGGAGCAACTGTTACAATCAAAGGGCAACCCGCAACAACACTGAACAAACAGGACTACGCAATCGACACGGTCAGTATACTCAGTACGATCAGTATACTCGGTACGAGCAGTATACTTGGTACAATCAGTATACTCAGTACCGAGCGATCTGAGCAATCCTCTGCTCATGTATATAGCAAGTAGACACGCTGCCCTTATGGCATCGTGTTCAACCTCATCAATCAACTTTGTTATTGGAATCTCACTTGCTCTCGAGCCAGACAGTATACTCTGTACTACTCATTGCCCCCCAGTCGTCACGGCCTCCGGCTAGATGGCTATTACCTCGACTATTACAAAGGCTACTACCGCCTCGCCCGGATAGTCTACCCCTGACCACCCAAGCCTTGCTTAGGTGACTGTCAAACCCCTACGGACTCCCTGTACCTCCGCTCATCCCTGAGAACCAATCAAATAGTGTCTACGAGCTTTGCTTAAGGCACGAATCGCAACAATTCGTTCCTACAAGATCCTGCAAACCAGCTACAATCTAGCTTCAGAAACCTTAGTTGACTGGCCTTCTCCAAAGACTGTGGTAAGTTTGCTTTAAAGGGCAAAGGCCGAGAGCAAGCAGGTCTGTACCTCAAGCAGTGTAATCGTCTGGCCAAACTGTTGTTTAGCGGTTTGCATACAACTAGTGGCATGCCCGCAAGAGGCGAAGAGCTTCGCGTTTTGAGATGGGCAGACACAGCGGCTGTGCAGCGCAACGTCTTCATTTGCCAAAGCCAAATCATGCTAGTCTTTTCGTACAACAAGGCTAGTCAGAACTCAAACAATTCGTTTTTCATTGTTCGGGTTCCTTGCTCGGCTATCGAGAGATGCTTGTTTCTCTACCTAGCCTACATCAGGCCATTCAGCGACTTTCTCAGCCGTCAACTGAAGCTCGTCAACGCGACTGCTCCAACCAACCCACATCTGTTCACTGTTTACGATAGTCCGTCGGCATGCTTTAGTCCTGCATCTTGCTCAAAGACCCTGCAGCAGTCTACTACAGAGTGCCCGATACAGCTCTCCTTCAAGATCTATCGGCAGGTGGCGGTAGCTGTCAGCAAAAAGCATCTTCCTAGCCTTGTGCAGCCTTTCGACCCCAACGCTCCAAAAGACTACGATGGCTTCCTACGACTTCTCTCCTTCCAGACAGGTCACAATCCATCAACCCATGCTGGCGCATATGCTCTCGACCGTGCGTACCCGGCTAAGCTGCAACCTGAGCTTGTAGAGCGGTACTTCCAGAACAGCCGTGTGTGGCACCGATTCCTCGCTGTTACTGAAGAAGATCCAATTACTGTAGACGTTGACTCCGACGTAGGAAACTCGTCATCCAAACCTGCTCTCAGCGCACCTGGCTACCATCCGGATGATGCTGGGATGTTATCACCGGAGGTGATCGACGAAGTGGAAGTGTCCTCTGCCGATGATACAATCCGGCAAACTTCATCTGTCAAAGAAGGCAAACAACGAAGTAAGCGAAAACACAGGCAAGAAAGCATTAGTCCGACTCAAAGGAAGATTGATGCCTTGCGCGCAGACCTGCTCAAGCTTGAGCAGGAATACAAGAAACGGAGGCTGTGTAAAAGCGCTTGCTACCGGAGTAAGCAGAGTGGGCGCAACATCAGAGACTGTAGCCACACGTCCTTGGTTGTCCAGGCACGCCGCTCTGGCCGCAACAGAGGGGCACGAGAAGCTGCTGAACAAGCAAGAAGAGCAGTACGCAGTAACAAAGCCGCGAGCAACGATAGCAGCAGCAGCGAGTAAGATAAGGACACAGATAAGCTCTACACACCAGCCTCCGTCTCTAACTAGTGGAAAGAATACATAAAAAGGATCTTGTGCTACTTAGGGTCATGTACATAGTGCACGTGGGGATGCCGTGGAGCATGATCGACTACGCGCAGGAGAGCCGGCGAGGCGGACGAGCCGGCGAGAGGGTGGACTCGGTGGTGCTGGTGGAAAAGGGCGAGGTGGAGCAGACGATGAAGCAGAAGAGCGGCGACTTGGACATGCAGGCGATGGGCGTGTTCATCATCGGCAGCGGGTGTCGACGAGGGCTGATGAGCGGCTACTTGGACGGCAAGCGGGTGGAGTGCAACGACCTGGAGACGGCTAGGTGCAACCGGTACGGAGAGGGGGCTCGGGGGTGGGAGGACGAGCAGAGGGAGGCAAGCACGGAGTGGCAGCAGGTGCAGGAGGTGCTGGACGAGGTGCGGGAAGGGTGCGCGGTGTACTGGTTGATCGGGGCCGAGCTAGAGGCAGGAGAGTGGCAGAGACACACGGCAAGGGATTGCACTGCGCACGCCAGGCTGACGGGGAGAGAGCTGGATGCGTTTCGATGGGGCGTGTGGGACCGTGGGGGGAGTCACAGCTGCCGGCGGGGAGAAACGAAGAAAAGTAAGAGGGAGAAAGAAGATGGTGTAAGATAGGAAGAGAGACAGGTAGAGAGCAGCAAGAAAAGGATTATTAGGGTAGTCTTAGCAACTAAGGTAGTCTAAACAACTCGAGTACTTAAGTTGGAAGGGTGGGTGGTGGGCCCTACCTCCACGCGACCCTCACGAACAGCGCTCCGCTCGTCCCTAATTTGGAATAGTCCACGAATTGGGGGGTGAGTCGCCCCCGATTCGAGCTAGTCACGAAACAGCTCATTATTATAGCCTATCTAGGCTTAGCGCAGCCGCATCAAAGCGCATACTCCGGGCAATACAGCAGCAGCAGCTACACTCGTTTCTATCATGTCTTGTACCTGTACTAGTAACCATCTAAGAAAGGACAGCTCTATATGGTCTAAACGCCTTGCAATGCCAACAAATTGACCCTCTGCAATTTCAAACTATCCCGTAGAAAGCCCCCCTCTCAAAAGCACCTTCGCGCTCTCCTCAAAGACGACCTGTTATAGAGTTTATGTAGAGAATACTCTGTCTCTGCGTGTTTATAATAGCTACTCAACATCAGCGTGTTCATAACAGCTACTTAACATCAAAGGCCTCTGGTACGGAGTTGTACAAGTTTGGACTGCTCAACGCTCTCAATATCCAGAGATACGCTGGTATGAGGATCCACCGGACGGACAATTTGAACAACTAACCCAGCTCAGAGTCCATTGCCTTCCTCTGACTCTCTCATCTGATTACTCTGAAAGACTGTTGAACGATGGTGATTCCTCATAATCAACGTCATCATCCGCAACGCGTTTCGCTGCTCTCTCCTCTTGCTCCGCGTACTTTGCCTCATCGCCTGATTTCATCTCTTCAGGAGGTTTTTCCGACCGTTTCCTTTTGACGACCACTTTAGCAAATGAATGCTTGCGCAGTGCTCGTCGGGCTTTGCTCTCTGCGACATCAAGGTATTGGCAAAGCTGTTTTCCGGTGATCTGTATCTCTGTATTGTCGCTTCCCAATTCCTCTTGCACAAGTTCTTCACAGGTGAAATCGCTGAGGCAGAGCCGTAGGCCAAGGGATTCGGTGGGGTTTCCTTCATCGTCACGGAAAACCTAGTAGGTAGGAGAGTTAGGACAAGAAATGCCTTGAATTTTTGGAAATACTGTTTACCTCATGCGCGACCTCTTCGACAGCTCGCAATTCGAGCCCGTCAGCAGTTTCAAACAGTCTGGGTCGCCAAACTGACAAAGCCGCCTTGCGTGACTCCTTGCCATAGTCGATATCCAGACCAACGACGACCCGTACGCTAGCATCCGAGTCCAAAAGATAATTCTCGGCCAACCGGCCTAGACGCTTCTTCTTTTGTGAGTATGCGACCTCGATAATGACGCCCGGATATTCTGCATCGTCATGTATGAACGACGCGTCCGGCTCGTACTTTGATTTGCTAGAGGAGGCGCTAGCAGAGAAACGTAATTCAGTCAACCGGGCTGGTTGCACCTTCTGCGCGAATCGAGCGTTTCTGTCAGATCCACCACGGATTCCTTTCAACTGGGAGCGAATGTCATCCTCCAGCTTGTCGATGAATAGCTCATGTATCGCAGTAGGCATGCGAACGACTAGTCTGCGCTTGTCTTCGTCGTAGTCATGCCTGCCAGAAATTACTATCAGCCATGATCTCCCGAACAACTCCAAGGTTTACTGACCGTATTTTGTCGTCCACGAAACCCCAGAGCACCTTGTCTTGACGGAGTGTATCCTGAATCCGATCAAAATCGCTTTGTGCAAGTTGAAACTCTATCCACGGACCGCAATTTGTGTGTGTTCCTGCTTGGATCTGTCTGAAAAGCGCTATGACGCGAAGCGGTCCTGCAGTCGATTTCCTGTTGGTCGACGGAGGCGTCAAAAGCTGGTGCGTACAACTAGGCGGCGGCGTGACGCGATGATGCTGCGCTACATCAGTTTGCGAGTTCGACATTGCCGTATGCTGTGCTGCATCATGGAGTTGTTCGATGGTGAATCGTTCTCACGCAACGAGACGTTCAGAACTTGGGCGCTTTGGTTGACTCAGCAACACCGACGCGGGCCGTTTCCGCTTTAGGTCTTAACCTGAATTCACCTCTTATACCCTATTCAGGCTTAGAATAGCCCCTTAGTAGAACGGGTAGGCCTTGCGAACTCCGCATACAGCTGTTATGCGCATGGACACGGTACAATTAATTAGAGCATTACCAGTGTAGGCTGTCGCGGCGAAAGAAGACCAGTCACTCTGGCCTTCCGTCAATAGAAAGTTGCAGAAGCTCGGAATGGGGGCTGGGGATGGTCTTGCATATGCAGGGTCACAATGTCTACAGCGGCTGAGCGGGCTGTTGAGGTCGAGGTGCAGAGCTAACGTAGCTGGTGCTGCCCCTCATCTCGCGTCCTTGCCAACAAACACGATCCGCACGCGTCTTGTGTCCTTCTTTGTGACCTTTGCATCTGCAACGCAGGCATGGCGTATTACGCGTCTGCAAGGACGAAGCGCTTGCGCAAGTACTTGATCTTGCATGAGCATGGTTCTAAGGGACTTGATTGGAGTAGGCGTCGCGCAGTCAGTGAGGCGGGGCTGATGCAGCTCCATGCCACCTCGCTGTAGCCTTCTCCTGTCACTGATCGACCACACCACATAAGGGATACTAACGGCAGCCACTGCACGATCGTAACTCTGGCCAGGTACCAGGCTGCATCCTATATGATCTGGCTGATTCGCTGTTGCTATCCTTAGTCCCTTACGCAAGTCCCTCCCTCCCCGTAGCAGTCTACATGGCAGCTCAAGTACCTGAATACTACCTTTCTCGCAATTGGGACTATCCTCCCACGCCGGACGGCCCGATTCAGATCGGCAATGTCATATCCTCGCTCAAAGAGCCGCACCGCCCCCTTGCAACAGTGAAGCCCGATATTGGATCTCTGATCACTTCGACAAAGACTGGCACGTCGCTCAGAGAAGAGAAGGGGAGGTCTGGCGGGCTGTCGTTCATGACTACGTTTTTGGGTGGATTGCTACCTCTGTCTGGCGACGTAGGGATCAACGGTGAAAGATCGTCAGTTCAACCACGCAGCCACCAGTACACTCAATTGACTCTCGGTTAGGTCAGGAAAGTATTTTACGTTCAATAGCCTTGATACTACCTACATCAACACTGCCGGGGGAGACACTGATAAGGGCGATCAGACGAAATACCAAGCGTACATCGACCGCTGCGTCCGGGCTGACGGTGTCATACGCTACCTTGATCGAACATGGTTCCGCAAACACGTTTGGGTCGTCACGGGCATAAAGGTTGTTCGAGGAGGGGGAATCTCTACAACGCAGTCGAGTACTACAGACGTGGCGCTCGGTGTTCAGGCCGATGGAACAGCAATCAGTGGGGGCGCAGTTCCGGTAGGCGGTGGCCCTGAAGTTTGCGCTGGTCGGAAGTCGAAGTTCAATGTGTCCTGGAACGGAAGCACCGACTTTGTGCTGGCATACAAGGTTAGCAAAATCAAGGTTGACAAACTAGGGAAAGCGAAGAAAGAGAGAGAGTATCTCAAGGGCGCCTATCTCGAGCTTACGACTGCAGACGCGGAGTCTTTTGAGCTGGCTGTTACTCCCGTGGACAAACCTCGTCCTGACGTGAAGTGTAGTACCTTCACTGTGGCGGAAACAGAGGGCGAGAACTTGGTTACTTTGGGCATTGTGGAGGACTCCGACGATGAGGATTGAGCTACCCGAGTGACTATGCGCGGCGTTTCCTTGCATTTCCTTTCAATCAGAGTCGTGAATGACTTTTTTCATCTCCCTTTGAATGTCCGCTTCATGCCATCCGAACATGTGTCCAGGAGCCGATTGTAGGCTCAAGTAGAACACCCTGTCTCGTTCTTGCGCCATACTTTTCAGAACTGAGCGCAGCACAGAATGCTTCTTAAGTTGAACTATGTGTTCGTGATCGAGATGAGTTCTAGCATATCGCAACAGGAAAGCTGCAAGACTTGCCGCAATGGGTGTCGAAACCGATGTTCCGGTCATGGCCTTCGTGACGCTACCTCCTTCGTAGCTCTCAGGTGACTGAGCTAGGTTCTTCGGCCACGAGGATGTAACCGCAACCCCCATGGTAGCAAAGTTGCAGTCCCCGAGCTTCGTGGGATTGAAGTCACAAAAGTCCCCAAAAGCATTGGTCGAATGTATGCAGAAGACACCGTCGTAGCGTGCTGGGTATGTTCGACGACGATTTGCACCTTGGTTAGATGCAGCTGCGAACACGTGAACCTCCTTGTCTTTTGCATACTTGATCGCCTGTTCTAGAGGATCTGGCAATTCCCGTTCTTCGAAACCGACTGATATTGAGATTACGTCGGCTCCAGCGTCAACGGCACACGTAATAGCCTGATCACAGTAAGCATGAGCTACGGTAAATGGTCGCAATGATGAGTACCTCCGCAACACGTTCACGATCTGGTTGCTTGTCCACGTTGACATCGGCAACGTACAGTTCAGCATCGGAAGTGTACTCAAGGATCAGTCCAACAACGTGTGTACCATGTCCCACACTGTCGCTTATAGCGGCATGGTTCAGCTTCTTGAACCTGGGCTTATGAGGGTCCTTTTCCGACCTATCGAAGACTCTGATCCTTTCTCGTGCACTCCTGATGTCATTGTGCTCTTTGTCAAGGCCGCTGTCAAGGATGGCTATCTTGATGCGTTTGGAGGCCTCCAAAGGTGGATCCGTCTCAAATGCATCCGCAGTGCGTCGGAATGCCTCTTTCCATTTCGTATATTGCTTCGACCTTCTTGAGTCAGAGACCCGAATGTCTCGCTAGGACATCTAAGGACTTACCTATCCTCCAGGCTAACATCTGATTGGTAAGATCCCGATCCTTGGTATCCAATCTGACCCAACCTGCTCGGTAACGACTTCAAAGGCAGAACACAAGGCTTGTCTAGTATGTCTTGAAATTTGAGGGAGAATATCAGATTGTGTAGAGGTTTGACAACCTTCTCAAACAGATATCTGCGTCGCGATGTGATACAGCTTGAGCACGGCTCTCGTTTTCCGGTAGAGTTGATTGCGTTCCGTTGGCAGTGGCTACGCGAACGGTCAATGGCAGTAGCATGAGTAGAAAGTGTCAGCATGCGTACCTTGAACAAGCAGTCCTCAGAGCCTTGTTGTCAAAGCATGCCTCGGTGGCAGCCTTGTATCTCTTTCTGATGTTGTCTCCAGCCGGATCGCAAGGACCAAGGCGCGGCCAGCTTGACTCTTCGCACATGTCATGGCCCTCAGAACATTCATCGTTCAGTTTGCGCTGTGACATTGCAGGACTTGTGGAATGATTGGTAAATGGAATGTGGTCATCCCAACCAATCCTGACCAGCAACAATCCCAGAGCAAGGATTCGTGGGTAATTGTGACAAACGGGTCGTAAATCGGCATACTCTTCCACAAGCTTGTGTGTCTCAACGTTGGTGAAAGAAGTCATAAGCGAGGGCCGACAAGTGATGACCGTTGTTTGCCAGTTGGGCGCTTTTAGCTCCGTCATGAAGTGTATTGACTCGGCTGACCATTCGCGCTTTGTCCATTCAGAGTCATAGTACTGCCACATTGAGCGCGCTAATGTAAAGGCAAGTGCCAGCTTCATCTTCCTTGTCAGGGCGTAGCGCGACATCACTTCCGCCAAGGATATACTCGGCTCGTTTCTCAACCTCTGTTGCGGTGTTTCTCCATCGAAATAGGCGAGGGACTGATCTTTGAGACGAAGAATCATCCTGACAGATCCAGAGCTTTTGCGTAGCAGCTCGCAAAAGCCTCCCCCAGGCTGAATTGCGGATTCGACTTCTCTGGTCATGGCTTGGCGTCGATGAAAGTCCACCGTCTCTCTTTCCTCGGGACTGGTGCCAGTTAGGGTGAGCTCGCCTGTTTGATCCCGTAGAGGTCTTGTACTACAGCGGCACAAACCATGTGAGTGGAAGTCTGCCAAATAGAAGGACTACTTACTGGGCAATCTGGATCCGCAATTGTTGCCATTGGCAAATCGACGAGTCTACCTGGACAGTCGATGAACTGAAGACATGCAGATCGTTGTTTGCAAAGCTATCGGTCCAGTTTGGGCGCCCTACCAGACATAGCCTGGCTTCATGCTGTCGTGACTTTCTGGAGGAGGCTTCAGATCCCGGACAAGCACACTTTGCGTATTTTGATAGAGCTGTGTGGAGACTATTCGCAATTGAACGTGGCAAGTCCTCCAGCGCATCTTTGCCCTCGGAAGTCTCCAAGATATGAAGTAAGTCATGCTCTTGAAAATCCATGAACAGCTTGAGAGGGGCTCTCGTTCGGAAGTACTGCAGGCCTTCTCTTTCATCCATGGAAGCCGATGCGTATTTCCAGAATCCGTCATTAGCATGCTCTTGTGCTGCACAACAGAGCCAGGCCTCCGTGTCAATATCGCAATGTTCATGAGGGTGTCCCGTAGGTGCCTGCTGCCACTGCTACAATGAGTACAGTCCATATCGACATTCCAGGGATACTTGCCCGACACAATATCTGCAGTTCGTGGAGGAAGTCCTTCGGCAGGTTGTTCGGCTGTTGCTCGGCTTCTGTAAGAACAGCGCAAATGTGCGTGAGGACCCATAGTTTCGGCAGGTCATTAAGGTGGAGCCCCGCAATCAGACCTATAACGATGTCACGCAAGCCGGTTAAGGTCTCCTTCAGACCTTGTTCGCATTGCATCTTACTCAACAAAGTCTGATCTGAGCAAGTATAATCAGAGGGACGATAAAAAGCGAGGGAGAGATGAGGTACCGCTGATGCTGGCGAAGCCTGACACATGGCGTTGGCATCTTGCGCGCTGCACTTGTGCGGCTGAGCGTATGAGGGTAAAGTGGGATGCTGCCCGATACCGTGGATAATCAATCGACGGGCCGGCTCAACGAACGGGCCACCCCACCAACTTTGTCACCTCCACAACAGTAAGGCTACACCACCACGTAGAGTAATTATTATTATACAAGAAGCTGTCAGAATATAGTGTTGACTACCGCAAAACTTTTGGCTATCTCAGTTTTTCTGTAGGACGTGTGACACAGTCACTACGGGTCTCAACTCCTTGGGGTGCTGAGCTGGGCTCATGAGCCACCTGTGGACGACGCCTTGCTGCACCACCACCACCTTTGGATATTTTTGACTGCAATTTCTTTGAGGCTTTCTTCCTTGCCTGTTTAGGCAATTTAGATGCTTTTTGCGCATTCTTGAGCTCTCTCACGCGTTCCTTCTCAGCCTTCCGAGCTTGCTGTTCACGCTCTTCTTGGGCCCTCTTTTGAGCAGTCTCTTCATGCTTCTGCGCAGCCTTCTCCGCGTTTTCTGCCTTAGTCTTCTCTCTTAGAAGCTTGTTGTTGTACTGTAGTTGCTTCTTATCTGCCCTTGCTGCCTCTTCTTCCAACTCCTTCTTCTCTGCATCCTTCATACGTTGATCAGCACGTGTAAGGGTATCTGTGACAGTGAGCTTAGTAACAATGGGGGGCGGTCTCATAAGATTAATTGCTACCGTCTCCTGGCCATTGTGTGCACGATTATCTATGCGCTCTCATCCGTACCACGCTAACGTCCTGATGGGTTAGCGCCATCGTCCCGACACGTGACAGCCTACTTCACTACAGCACCATAACCCTGTTACAGCACGTGCCTTGGATAGAGGATCATAGAATATTGCTCCACCTTGTACATTAGGGTCGCGCGGTGACAGTGGTAACACCTTCTTTTTCTTACTCCGCTTCTTCTTAGCCTGTATAGCCTGTTCAAGGTCTGTTATCCTGTGATTCTGGAGCTCAACCTGTACATGAAGCTGATGTATAGCCTGTAAGGCTTCATTAGCAGCCGTTTGATCACCATACTTCACTGCTTGGTCAAAATTCGACCTACAATGTTGCCAATTGGGAGGAGGAAGCAGGCTGAGGCTTAGTTTGCTCTTGAGGCATCATAGGTGGTGGTGGTGTTGACTTTTTGAAGCGATCAAGTATGATATCAGGTTTGAGTGGGTATATACCCGTGTTCTCAAAGGCACTCAACACCAACGTTTCCATAAAGGTATTGATCCAGGCAGGCCAGAATAGACTTATAAAGTCTGCCTTTTTCACTGGGAGCCATCCCTCCGTTGTATGATCGTGATATACAAGCTCTTTTCAGTAGTTTTGACTCAGGGGCTTGAAGCACGCCACATCTAAGGGTTGCAGCGTATGAGTAGCGTGAGGTGGGTATACCAGCACCAGAATTCAATGGTCATTGCAGTAATCAAGGAAGGCCTTTGTCACGTGGCTGCTGTGGCCATCTAGAATGAGTAATCTAAACTTTCTCCAAGCTTTCCTCTTGGTGGCAGGCTCAAACACTTGCTTAAGCCAGGCAACACTAAGATTGTCATTTGTCCAGCCACTCAGTGATACTGAGAAGTATATAGAGTGAGTCTCTGGGTCAATATCATGTACCCAATTGGCTTGCACCTTGTCTCCGGCTGCAGAGAAGATCACCACGGGGGGGAGGGTAGTACCGTCAGCACTTATACACCCTATAATGGTTACCCACTCCCAATTGGCATTGTGAGTAGGTTGTTTGAAGCACCTCTCCTTGTAGAGTATCTTATCAAATACCCTCTTAGTCTTGCCAATTACCCCAATCATAAATCCCTTCTTGTCCATATTGTAAGTGTTCTCAGGCTCCACCTCAAACTCCGCAACTTTCTCAGACAGAAGACCAAAGTATAGACGGTATCTTTCACCGTTATCAGCCTTATGACAATTGCTTTCCATGGGGGTGGTCCAGGCAGTGATAAGGGTGTCGTTATGACGGTGAATAAGCCTTGTAACCCATGCCTCAGAAGGCTCCCATTTGCACAAGGGAGTTGCGAAATTGATAATCATTTGCTGTGTAGGTGGACAGTGTTTCTCAGTGAGGCTTCTGATGTATTGTACAAGCTCTGCCTCATCGCGTTGTGATAGTAGTTGGCGTTGATCATGAGCCCCTGTACAGGTTGTTCTCCAACCCTGGTGGTGTTTTGTCAAAGTAGTGCGGGAAACACCATGTTTTTTGGCAAGAAATTGGTACGAAAAAGATTCTCCTTGTTTCAAAGACCTTATCTCTGCAAGGGCAGCTTTCAGAGTCATTGTGGTGGTGGGTTGGTGGGGGGGGGGGGTCAAAGTAAGTGTGAAAGTTGGTGGGGTGACCCGTTCATTGAGCCGGCCCGTTGATTGATTAGTCACGGTAGCGACTACTTGCGCCACGGCGCTTACGTCGGCAGTCCCGACCGCAACGCTCAACATTCACACTACCTCCCTCTCGTTTCGTGCGCGCGATCTTGAGGCGCATGCCAGAGTGAGGAAGCATGTCGAGCTCCAACCTCACACAGCACCCTGTCTCATCCGCTGACCCACCCTTTGGGTGTTCGAACATCGCAGATGCAGCCATCGCTTGTCGAAACAGCCTTACTTCATGCAATACCATCAGCTACCTCTGGGATGAATGGGCAGAGAATAGACTGGCAGATTTCCGGCTCTGGGATGCCAGCATTGGTGCTTCTTCCCAGAGCGGTTCCTCCCTGGAAGACCGGCTAATCTCAACACCGCATATCAAAAAGGTCATACTGAGCCTTCTGAATGTGTTCAAGGTTACCATAGACGAGTGCAGAGAATTCGGTGAGTCCTGAAGATCTCAGACCAAGCTTCTTAGGTAAGCGGTGCTAACATGGGGGAGGCCGCAGAAGTGATCAAACAGTGAGCCGATATGAGTCTTACACGCCACAGGCTGCTCGACTTGAAGGTTGGTTCCAATAATTACTGTTCAGCAAATCCTAACGTACAACAGATTTTGCATACTCAAACAAGAGCCATGAAACCACAAGCTCGCTGTCTCTATCACTGGTCGAAGTCATTCAAGCCGCTGATACGCTCTTGAACGACCTTGTACGACTTGCTGTCATGATTCGAAAGGTATCGACCAAATCCCACAGCTTCGAAGCAGATGGCTCATTCAAACAAGATGTGCTGGATCCCACCGTGAAGCACGCTGAGTGGCTTTCAAAGGTCGAGAATGACGAGCATGCTCTCAAGAAAGAGATGAAAAAGCCTGAAAATCAGAGAGATGCTACGAGAATCAAACGTATTGAGGCAAGGCTTCCTCGAGAGAGGCATGTTCTCAAGGTACTGAAGCATAGGCTCGATGCCGCGAAGTTCGCAAAGGCTGGGGATATGCACAACGCGCGCAGACAAGAGGATCTCGCCAAAGCAGAGGTTGATGCGTGGAACGAAAAGCACTCTCTCAAGAGCTCCGTCAAGCCGGCCTACACTAAGATGCCTGATGAGGAGGTTTGTGATAATGACAAGGACGATCGGACCAAGCTAACTATCTAGATGTTCTTCATGAGCCTCGATGAGCCTACCAAACAATACCACAAACCTCCCTCGGAAGGTGAGTCTGCAATACCTAGTCACTTGAAGCTTTTATGAGACTGTAACTAATTTGAAACAGACTCTCAACACATTGACCTCTCACACAAGCGTGGCGTTGTTGACAGACGTTTGATCAATCTTGAGAGAAACCTAAGAATTGCAACACTCTCTGAGGATCGTCAGAGATATGAGGAGGAGAAGACTCAGAAGACTCATGAGAGGGACATGCTATCGCTGAAGCTTGAGATACGCGAGATAGAGTTGAACAAGGTCATGAAGGATGCTGAGAAGAAGAAGCACATTGAGCAGTTGAAGGAGCAGGTGACTGTAGGTGAACGCAAGGAAGCTGAACGACTTTTGCACAGCCGAGATGCTACGCCGCAGGCATCATGATTAGCAGATATGCGATTGGAAGAGGGCAGATGGGGCAAGGGTAAGACCAACCTTTAAAAATTAAGTTTTCTCTTTAAGGATGCCAAACTTGCAATGCAGTTGTAGAATTTGAATATACTCTTCTAAATTTTAATCTAAGTAATAGTTGTTAAGACATTGCATTTAAAGGAGGGGTAGTGCAGCAGTACAGGACTAGCGTGCGCTAAGCCTAAAACATATTATTCTTACCCTCTACTAGTCTAAGCATCCTGTTGCCTGTAACTGCAAGAACTCTACGATTTAAATGCACTTGTTTAAGTAGTAATTTAAGTTGTAGTTGTTGCAATAATGCAGGGTAGTGTTGCAGCAGAGGACTAGCATATACTTAGCCTAAAACAAATTAATTGCTAAATATTTAAAGGCACTGTGTAACAACTGCAACCGAATGACCACCGGTACGGTTCCGAGTCGTTCCTTATCTGCATACATGTCGGCAGGCATCGCGCTGCTGTACTATCTGAGCCCCTGTTGGCACCTGCATGCACGATAAGCTAGTCTACCGCTCCGGGTCCGATTGTCCTCCTAACGGTATACTTAAGCAGTTCAACACAGTTGTTAGATAGAGTAGTTTTTCTGTATCCTTTCGTACAAGACCTATAGGTGTAGGGAATTCAATCCTAGTGTTCTCAACGTCCCAGCACTCCCATATGCCTCGTAGCGGACTCACACTTATTCCGGATATCTTCCCTGCTGGCCTGCGTCGTTACACACTGTACATAACACACTGTTACTTGTAACTATAAGCTAAAACTCTATATATATAGAGACGTACTCTGCAATTCAAATATATGTGTAAGTAATAATCTGTTGAAGTTGTACACAGGACAGAGTCCCAAGTATACGGGTTCTGTTAGTTCTTGGGGATAAGGTGTCATCCTGACATGGCTTGCAGCCAACAACCCTACCAGTCTTTATACTTGTGTCAGCACCCATTTGTCAGCTCCCATTTGTCAGCTTGCCACCCATCTAGGTATATGAACCCCCTTCTTCCCACCTCTAGATAGTTCTCACTCATGCTTGCAACTCAATTCAATTCACCTTTCAATTCATTCCTCAACTCACTCCTTACTGATCCTATGTGGTATCTTTCAGACTGCCGAGACCTGGCGAACGACACCTGGTCAGAATAGCGCATGAAGGGTGGTTTTGGCTTGGAGAGAGCGTAATTTTTGGAAAACTTGCGCCGCGGCAAGTAAACGGTAAGCGGATGGGATAGAATGGAAGCTGTAATTTCTGCTACATGACAGTGGGACCAAGCATCACAATCGAGGTATATGTGAGACAAAGTATTACAACGGATGTGTGTGTTTGAGGCAGTCTTCGTACGCACGGGCGCTGGGTAAGGCCGGATCGGCGTGCGCTTGCCTAGTATTGCAGTCGGTTCGCTACTGGCCGCTCGGACTAAAATCGATGAGAGCTATCAGAGGAGCTTAGCAAGAGCTGCGAAGCGAGGGGATTTGCGGCTTACGTTCAAGCACCGGAAAACGCAAGTGCATGTTGGCGCACAATGCCGTCCAGTACAGCACCATACAGCACCATACACTACTAACGTGCTTAATCTGGCTAGACGCGCGCAAACAGAAGCTCTCACCGCCTGGACGTCAAACCACTCGTGGACAACCTATCTCGTTACGTATGCCCAGTAATTTGGCAGTTACCATACGAACCACTTGGGACACCAGCCTCTGGTGGACTTGCGCTAGAAGGACATAGTCAGCACTGGACTACTCGTGAACATACCGCCACCCGCCTACGCGGTACGTCCACTCCGGGCCAAAATACTTACTTGTGAATGAGGCCATAACAGGGCGTTCCTGTGCTATGACCTCCGCAGGTGTCGGGCTCGAGCAAGTCCTTCATTTCTGGAGTCGTACAACAGCACAGTACTGAGGCTAGGCCAATGACGCCAGGTCATGTACATTGCAGTTGTAACATCTGCAGGGACCATGCTTGGTTCTCGGTCATCTCAAGTGGTTCGCTGCGTGCTGTGCTGAAGAGCATGCTGCGACCCCAAGTAGTCTGCTGTGCACTCCAAATCCAAACGGTCCATGGAATGCGGGATCCCACCTCGGTCACCCGAGTACGTACGGTCTAGTTACTGTACTGGAGGAGAGCTGTTCGCCACGTGTGCCGGCCCCAATCATCTTCATATGGTCGGCCCTCCAAGGTCGAAAGAACACAGAGACATCCGTGTCCTTGCATCGCTCGAAGTCGCTCGAAGCCGCTCGATGTAGCTCTCTAGATGGCTTGGAGCATATCTTTCCTCGAATTCTCCCCTCTTCTACACGTCCTCCTCCTAGTTTCAGTTCCTGCTGGCTGGGTTGGATGGATCCTCTATGCCAGGTGCATTCATCCACTAGCAAAGTTTCCCGGGCCGCTTCTAGCATCGGTCACTCGACTTTGGCTTATCTTTGATGTCGCGAGTGGTAATGCCGAGAAATCGCAGAGACGACTCCACGAGAAGTACGGTAAGAGCCCACGTGACGATCAAAGTATAGAGGACGTAGAAAACGCTGATAGTTACTTGGCCCTATTGTTCGTATAGCGCCAGACGAGGTGGCTATAGCAGATCCTGACGCTATCAAAACCATCTACGGAGCTCACTCTGGTTTTACCAAAGTCAATCCCCGAAGCCTGCAATGTCTGGATATCATGCTGACCAGTAACAGACCGACTTCTATCTCCCCTTCCGAGCAACATGGGGCAGATATCCAGACGCTTTTACGAACTTAGATGAGCGTCAGCACGCCGAGCGCCGAAGGATCGTCAGCAGTCTCTACTCTCTGTCAAACATCCTACAACTGGAAGAGGGCATTGACGCCTGTATCGAAATGCTCGTGGGCAGGCTTAAAGAGCGCGCCGCGACGAATAGGGCCGTTGATATGGCGGAGTGGGTGCAATGGTAAAGTCGTAGACAACCAAGCCCTCGACTGTAGAAGCTGATCTGGCCACATAGGTACGCTTTCGATGTCATTGGAGAGCTATTCTTCAGCCGCAAGTTCGGCTTCATGGAGAACGCGCACGATCACCAACGCTACATCCACGCCTTGGACCTGGTCACTCCGTTCTTAGCTGTGGCGTGCGTTATGCCGGCGTACATGCGACCCTTCTTCCTTGCGAGCGGAGCCATGGTACCTCGTGTGTTCAGGGCGCTCAACGCTCTCAAGCACATCGAGAGCGCGTCTGATGCGTGTGTCGCTGAGGGAAGACTTGGCTTCAAGTGCGATCGAGGCCGCAAAGACATGCTCGATGGTTTCTTTGACATTTGGCACAAGAAGGGAGAGGCAAAAGACTTTACCTTGATGGAAGTGAAGATGGAGGTCTACGGCACATTGTAAGTTCACCGAAAACAGCAACGCTCCAGGCCACAACTGACAAGCGCCAGCATTGCCGGCTCCGACACAACTGCAGCTGCGATAACAGCCATACTGTATCACCTCGTGCGAACACCCTCAGCCTACGCTAAACTCACCGCCGAGATTGACGAAGCGACTGCCTCTGGGCTCCTGAGCCTCCCTACTGTCCAGTATCACGAAGCCGTTGGGCTTCCGTACCTCGTCGCTTGCTGTAAGGAGGGCATGCGACTGCACCCTAGCGTAGGCTTGACACTTCCGCGCCATGTGCCCGCAGGTGGGTGCATCATCGCGGGTGAATGCTTTCCTGAAGGCACGCGGGTGGGTGTCAACGCAGCGGTCGTGCAACGGGACAGAAAAATCTTCGGAGAGGATGCGGATGAGTTTGTACCTGAACGATGGTTCCGCAAAGGCGCAGCAAGGATCAAGAGGGTGATGTTCCAGGTGTGTGCTTGCAGCCACTGCACAGGTAACCTTACCGAAGGCCTGCTAACACGATCGATAGTTTGGTGGTGGCTCAAGAACGTGTATTGGGAAGAACGTGAGTTCCACACAACTCGCTGCTAGGGCGGACTAACATCTCAGATCTCGCTGTGCGAAATGTACAAGCTGATCCCCCAGCTTCTGCGCTCCTTTCACATAACGCCTTCGGAGCCCGAGAAGGAATGGGAGACGCACAACTACTGGTTCAACAAGCCGTCTAAAGTGCGCATGATGCTTAGCACTAGGACACATGGTTCGGTAAAACTAGCACGAAAATAGAAAAACTTGCTGTTAGAAAGACTTGCTGTGTGAAAGCCATCGAGAGCAGGTCATCGTACGACCTACACCCGAGGATTGAGATTCTTCAGCATCATACCCATCAGCAACTTCGCAACCATCGTCGCTGCCTGATCTTGTGAAGTGAACGACTAGTTCCCTTGTTTTCGAAATCCCTTGGTCTTTGACTCTTGATGGTAGAGCTCGCGTACGTCCAAATAGCATTACATCATATGACTGCTCTGCAGACACGACCAACGCGTCCGACCACTTTCGAGCATAGATCACGCGCTCGTACATGCATAGACACAAAAGCATAATTACTCATTCACCACACTCAATTTATGCGCCACCACAGCGCCGAAACTACTGACCAACGCACTGAACGAATAGCATTCATGTGAGAAAGGTGCACAAGAACAGACCTTATACGTCCTTTAGCGTTTGATCTTCGTCACTGAGCTAACGTTGAAAGGCTACGGGAGGGGTAATGTACGTATTCAGCGCAGTATGTCAATACAAATGATTGTCCAACAGCAAAGCTGAACTTACGCCGGAGGAACGTCATCCGCTGAGACACATGACCATGATTACCTGCTCCCGCAGCTTGTCCATCATACTGGAACGGAGCAAACGCGAGGTTTGGATTGTGTTAAGCATTCTAGCCTAGCTCACGATCTATCTGCAGTTAGCGAATGGCTCCGCGTTACGTGCTGGTTGAATCGACCCTGTCACCCATGTCCATCCATCTGTTCGCGCCATCTCGAAGCAGTCGATGCCCTGACATACATACACCTTTCCCTTCACATGCATACTCCCGTAATACCCGCTTCCCGAGCTCGGAACAAGGCGAGAAGACCTCGTCCGTAGATCCACGCCCCGGCAAACACCATGACATGCATGACGTGGTGACTGGCATCTGGTAGGCCTAGCTCCATCCCGATAGCTTTGTCGAGAAGATGGGTTGCGTAGATGCCGCCTCCCGTGCTGTTGATAGCGACAAGACTCCAGAACTCCTTCAGCAGTTGAACGTGCTGCCCTTGCTTGTGCAAGTGCCAGCAGCGAAGCCCAGGCACGGCTGCGAGCCCTCCAAAGGCGATATGTGTGCTGAGACGTTTCAACCGACCCTTCGTGCTGTACCCTTGCATGTCCCAGAGACGAGCCAGGCACAGCGCCGCAGCTGCAGTGACAAGAGCTATATACGTCCACCCTTCGCCTCGCCGGCAATCGAAGGAGAAGAGCACGAAAGAGACCGAGGAGGCCCATATCACGCAGGCTATGCCAAAGTGGTCGATGCGTAGCCAGGCGTCTGCATGAACGTGATCGGCGAAGACGTGGTAGAGCGTCGAGCTCGTGAAGCACAGAGCAGTGGCCCCGAGGTACACCAACACTGCCGCAGCGTCTCGGGCAAGTGGATTGGCGCAGGCGGCCGCAAAGCGGATTGTGCTACAGACGAACCAAACCGCACCGAGTAGATGTGTCCAGATGTTGAGGGTTTCGGTATGAAGGCCCGCGAGGGAGACGATACATATTTTATAGGAGGATGTGCGGAGCCGCCGTCGGCTCAGCTGCAAAGTGCTTCTCTCTACACTCATGACCGTGATGTCTTTGCGTCGCAAGTCGTTATGTACAGAGTAGCGCGGGTGGTTGCAAGATGTCTGTGATCTGACCTTTGGTGGTCCGGCTGATGGAAACGGTGTCAGGTGCTGCTGCAACTCGAAGTCAGGACCCAGCGTACGCAGGTAGTCTTTGGGCCAGCGTATCAAGAAAACAGCTTGGGCCTCCGTTTATGATCAACAGTTATAAGTTCGGCGGCGGGAGGACTCATCCAGTGGAGACACAATACTGTACTGTACAGAATCCTCAACGCAGTCGTTCTTCTCCACCCACCATAGATTTTGATTCCTGAATTATTCAAATCAAACACCCGGAATCAGAGTCAAATCAGGCCAAGTCAGCACAAATCAGAGTCAAATCAGAGTCAAATCAGAGTCAGGTGTTGTTGGTATTTTTGTATAGTTATACTACAAATAGGGTCCTTGGAGCCTCACTGTTGCTCCCATGATTACTGTCAATGTAGTCATTTGGCAGTCTATAAGCAACACCACGGTGTGACCAGTCCTTCAACAACTCCGAGCATCTAATTGTGTTGGCACTCAACTGAGATCTCTCCCACGACGTTGTCCTTCTTGCCTTACTGAATGTTTGCTCCGACTCAGCACTCATTGCAAAGGCAGAGAGCACATCAATGGCAAGTTGTGACAGGGCAGGGAAGGTTTGTCGTTGTGCTGGCTGGGCCCACCACTTAATAACTGTCATTTGTCTCGGCAGTCGACTTGGAGGAGCAAAGATGAAGGCTTTGAAGTTGTCCTCACTGTCTGCAACAACAGCTGATTGTTGTTGCCACCAATCAAAGGCTGACAACTCAGCTGCAGAGGTATCTTGATCCCTTGGGCTGCTGGACAGGGTAGGCTCTAGCCAATCACGGTATATATGCCACAAGGCCTCTGCCCGTTGCAGACCTAATTTCAACCACTTCTTCTTCTCTGTTGTATTCCATTGGTTCTGTAGCCATTTGTAACGACGCTCTGGGTGCAGGAGGGCAGCTGTAATGTAGGCACCACTCTCATCAATAAGCGTGTAGTACTTGCTAAAGAGAAACCAGGCCATGTTTAGTGGGGCAAGCAGGGTCTTGTGCTTGGAATGGTGCCTCTGTTGGTCTTTGAAGTGGTTAATCAGGAATTCCATGGATGGTTGGAAACAGTCAAGGGTTGCCTGATGTCCCTCTGCCTTAAGAGTTACCTCCTTAAAAGGAAGAAGGAAATTGTGGACATGTTTTAAGAGTGTCCAGTCGTTGTCTGTAAGCACAACTAACTCCAGAGCATCAGGATACCTTGCATACAATGCGCTGAGGATAGGCCTTCTTCTGAAGGCCTCTTCAATCATAAGAAGCCAACAATTCCACCGTGTCTCGCCTGGGATCTTGGGGATAGTTGCTGGGCACTCTGGAAACCCTTTTGCCAGTCTCTTAAAGGCTTGATTAAACTTGTCATCTCGCAGAATAACTGCAAAACTGCGGAGTTTTGCGAGTGCAGGGTGCCGTACAAGGGCTGTGTCCGCAATGTCGTAGTTACTCTCACTGTAACTCTCTGTCCCATCCCTGTCAGACTCTAGTTGTGACAACCTTGCTGTTTCATATGCCAGTTCAGCTGCTTCTTTGTTGGTTGCAAACATAAAGGCCTGGGTGGCGAGGTTGATAATATGGCCAATGCAACGTAGTCTTCGTGTCTTCTCAGTCCAGTAGTTAATGCCTTCAGCACGCATAAAGGCCTCAATTGCACGAACAAGCGTGTCATTCACTCCTACATTGTCAGATGTTATCCACCCTAAACGTGTAGTAAGGTTGTACTCCTTGATAGTCTGTATAAGAAGTGTAGCCAAGTATGCCCCAGTTTAAGACTCTTCGTTGTCAATGTCAACAAGGTCAAGAAGGAGTTGAACTAGCTCTCCGTTTTGGTCAACAAACTGGACATTTACTGCCTGGAAGTGCTTGTGCCCATGCATTGTCTTCCATGTGTCAGTGCTGATGTGGAAGCAGCTGATTGTATCATCGCAGAGGTACCGAATAACCTCCTCTTGTTGAGCACGGAAGTTCTGGACAATACGTAAGGACAGTGAGCTACTAGAGCAAAGCAACACATGCTCAGCCTCAGGGTTGACAGCCATAATCAATGCTTTGAATTCATTAGAGACCACTGATTTGTGTGATATACTGCACGCTGTCACAAAGCGGGCAAGGGCATTGCGGAACAACTGCTTTTGAGCAGCATTGCGGAGGACTGTGACAGTTTGATTGTGACTGGATTCAGCATGCTTCATAGCCATATTTTGAAGGCCTTGTTGTAGACTGTTGGCTTGTGCAATTGTTGAGGGTGTAGTTGAGAATCTGCCCACAAAGATGGCATGTTTTCAAAGGTGACGAGCCGCATTGCTTGATGGGCCCTTCCAGTTACAATTGTCCTCTGCACAGTAGAAGATTTGATGGCCATGATCATCCCTCTCTGCCTCGTAGGGTAGCCGTGCTCTTGCGTGCTTCCAAACTGACTTGTCCTTCTGCCCAAGGCCCCTGTGAGGTGTACTGCTGCCTCTCTTCCTCTTAAGAAACTGTGCCCCAGCCTCTGTTGCAGGAGTAACTGGCAAAGGCGTCAAAGGTGCAGTTGATTGGGACTGGCTGTCAGCATTGGTGAGGAAGGTGGCAATTGTCTTGTTGATATCAATCAGGCTGGTATTGTCAGTGTCCTCTGCAGTCCTTGTCTCGTCCAGCGGTGCAATTGACGCATCATCATATATATCATCTTCATCAGGGACAACAAATGTCTGGGTCAGGTGGCTTCTTCTAGGACGATTGGCCATAGTGGAAAGTGGGTTGTCAAGCAGAATAGCTTGGGATGA
Source organism: Macroventuria anomochaeta (assembly GCF_010093625.1). Taxonomy (NCBI): domain Eukaryota; kingdom Fungi; phylum Ascomycota; class Dothideomycetes; order Pleosporales; family Didymellaceae; genus Macroventuria; species Macroventuria anomochaeta. The sequence continues at coordinate 1,703,952 of NW_022985363.1, forward strand.
ATCATGTCAATTGGTCTATCTATAGTAAGCGGCAGCCTATATGAGGCTTGCTGGCTAAGAGCAAACAGATAGACAAAGATTAGATAGAACAAAGATAGGATAGGACAATGAGGCAAACAACAATCAGCTGTACAGACCAGAAGCTTCCCGGCTCCATACCGGAGCTCCAGCTGACATGGATTAGTAGGTTAGACAAGGGTTGTAATGGATGAGCGCCCTGCCCTTGATATCAATACTACGTGACATCTCCAAGGTATACCAAAAGGTAAGCACAAGAATACTTAAGCAAGTATTCTTTGTGTAGTATAATATATATAGTGCCAGCCAGCTAGCTTTGCCTCTAGCTGCTGTAAGCTAGTCTGCCCCATAGCCTTGCTGTGTGCAGAGTCGTTACAAGGGTGTGTATACAGCTGAGAGACTGAGTTCTTGAGGATTGGGTATAGCCAAGGTTAAGCTGGCTGATTCAATTGATTTAGAGTCAAATCAAAAGGTCATGAATCTGAGTCAAATCAATCAAATCAAATCAGATTTGATTTGATTTGGAATCAGAAATCAAAATCTATGCCACCCACCCAAGTGGTCTGCTCATATCTACCCAAGTGGTTTCCGTTCGAAGTAGGTTTACCCGTGCGTTTCTGTTCACAACAAGTCGTCGCCATAGTGGGCCCCACGCCAAGTGTACCTCGGGTGCACGTCCGTCACCGTAGATCAGTGTGACGGTTACCTACGTACAGCACAGTACAGTGCAGTATAGCATCGTACTTGGAAACGAAGAACGTGCATCGGTACGTACAGTACCGGATTGTACTGTATCCATAGACAATGCTGTAGCAAACGTGAGAGACTTCTGTCCCTTTGCTTCAAAGCCCAAAAGAAGGATCATCGAGTCCGACGGCGGTAGGCACCTGCCGATGGCATGCTGCACAGCATTGCACGGTATGTGACAATCTGTGACCCTGGAATAGTTCGGACTGCTAAGAATAGCATCTAGACATCTGCTACGCTGGTGCTCGCGGAAGTGGGTCACGAGAGGGACCAAGAGTGGGATCCCAGGCGGAAGCAGTGGACAGCCCATGTATATCATGTGGGAGAAAGCTGGCTCTCCGTTGCTCGTAGTAACTCCATAGCGCCTTCACCCATCTCTGCAACGCTTCCACCTCGAAGCTCAAACTCATCGCTCCCGTCCGTCGTCATGCGCGCCTCTGCAATCTCTCTCGGGCTCGCAGCGATCGGAACCGCTTTCGCCCACCATCACAGCGTGAGCTGCAGCACAAGCGCGAGTGCTCAGCCCGCCCTTACCTTCACCTCCCCCTCCCCCTCCGCCTCTCCATCCACCTCCACCTCCACCACAAACGCAAGCGCACAGCTGTTTCAAGACGTCTTCTCCGCCCCTACCGCCATCAAGCGCTTCCAGCGACTGCTCGTACAGGGTGGCAGTCTACTGACTGGTGATGCTCTGAGACGGCTGATCGTCTTCGACTTCAACGGAGCTCAGCCGGTCAGTGGCGCGTTGGGCGGAGCCACCAAAGCTGCTGTAAGTACGACGTCTGGCCTTACCGACCAGCACAGTGATACTGATGCGCGCTCGATGTGTTCAGTCTATCGAGAGCTATCCGTTTTCCGCCGGACTCGGCATCAGCCTGACGGTTGGCTTCCTTGAGCCCTGCGGGATCAACACGCCCCATGTGCATCCACGCGCCGCCGAGTTCCTCGTCCTTGTGCAGGAATCCAGTCTGCGATTCGGCAGCGTGCTGGAGAACGGACTCGTGGGGCCTGAGCAGGACCAGGAGATTGCTGGTGTTTTGAGTCAGTTCGAGGGTACCATCTTCCCGCAAGGCAGCATACACTACCAGTTCAACGATGCTTGTGAGAAGGCAGTCTTTGTCGCAGCGCTGGACTCCGACGACCCTGGGACGAGCTCCATAGCGCAGAACCTGTTCAGCCTCGACGCAGGGGTCTTGAACGCTACCCTAGGCTATCCCAAGACTGTTGACGGCCGCAACTACGAGACGTTCAGGAAAGCGATTCCGGCAAACCTAGCGCAGGACGTCGGCAGCTGCCTTGCGAGGTGTGGCTCGCAGCAGCGCAGCCAGTAGGGAGAGGGCTCCGAGCTGGCTGCAGGGGCTTGCGAGGGAGGCGGCTGGATCTGGTCCTCAGTTTCTTTACTTGTTTTGATTTTACCAATGCTAGATAGCGGTTCGGAAATTGTAGCTTAGTATGCGAAGCACTGGAGTTCAGTTCAAACAACAGCGATAACCCTGGTCTCCTGATCAAGTGTCATCGAAGCACCCTTGCCTTATGTTGAGACCTGTCTCAGCAGCCTGTTGTGAAGACGGTGTCGAGAGATAAATTCTGTACCGTTCCGTTTTCTCTTGCCCGATGTACTCCAGTTGCCGACCTACCGGACCGACATCGCAGCTCGAGAGTCCCCACTTTCGCGTCGATACAACAAGTCCGGTGTTGGATGCAGAAGTCGGAAAAACCAAGGTGCTAACTTATTCGATAGCTCAACAAGGTGTCCAAGGATACATATGCCAGCAAAGAAACATGCGCACCTTCACAAGGCCAACTTGTTCTGTACGAGTAAACGGACGCACAGCCTCAAAGAACAGGTAATGTCAATCCAAGCGAGCCGGGACGCCCGGTGTAAAGGGACACATTTTCTTCTGGAGGCTCGGATCGTGCTCAACGCGATTGTAATTGAACATACGCAGTGCACAACCATTCTGCAGCTCACGCTCTTCTAGCACCTAGGCCTCCGGCGTCGAAAAGCGGGTCGCTGACCACGCTGTCGCTCGTTCTGGCAGTGCTGTCTTTCAACTGGCCTCTGGTACCCCCTTGTTTGTTTGTAACAGCATACATCTGTAGAGTGCTCGGTGGGCTAGAAAGTAAGCCAAGGTGTGAGAGGTCAAAACTGCGGACTCAAAGGGTTAACTTAAAGTAGGGAGTGTGCGTCCCGGTAGTTTCTCCGCTTGAATGGCAAGATCGTTGAGACGGGTCTGAGTGGCCATGCGCTGTTAGTTGCTCTTGGCATGCAGCAGGAAGCCGTAGCGTGCTCAGATCTGCTCCAGCGATGCCTTGGATCCCGGATTCAATGCTATACCAAAGTCAGTCCGGCAGTTAAGCCGCATTGTGCAGTTTACCATGCCCGAAGCGAGCCGCTGCTAATACTGTCTAACGCAAGACAGCTTTGCATGCCACACAGACTGCTTGCAACGTCAGATGGCCGACTTTTGTAATATGGCACCACGTGAAGCTGTAGCTGTGTATAGTCTTGGAGCGCCGACGCTAGCAAAACGTAAGAGACAGTGAACCTGCATGTAATTAGGCTTGCAATTTGGCTGCAATACTGATAGCACATCTATGCTAAGTTATACGTTAGCAGCTATCTATGCTATCTGCGCACGCGTCTGTCGCAGGCTAGTAGAGCTACGCGTCCTGATGGACATCCGAGACAGACCATATCTTTGTACACGGCTGTGTTGTCTGTCCGATACTCAAACGGCAGCCACAGCAAGCGCTGCGTATCGCGCAACACCCACTGGTCCTCTACCAAAAGCTGCGAATGATGCTCTTCCTGCTCAAGAGGTGGCGTCGAGAAGAGATCTGAAGGCAGCGGCATGTCTCCTTCGTTGGTGTGCAGAACCTGACTATCCAACCAGAAACCGAGTTGGTCGACGTACGGAGACGGACCTTGCAGCTCACTACGACACGTGCCCGTCGCCGTCTCCCACAGTCGCACTGTCTCGTCGTCGGATGCTGAGGCGACCAGCTGTCCGTCTGACGAGAACGCCACCGCATTGACAGCGTCTGAGTGGCCCTCTAGCACGCTGCGACACGTGCCCGTCGCCGTCTCCCACACTCGCACTGTCCTGTCTTCAGATGCTGAGGCGAGCAGCTGTCCGTCTGGCGAGAACGCCACTGCCGCGACCGAGCTCCAGTGGCCCTCCAGCACGCTGCGACACGCGTACCAGTCTGTATCTTTATCTGATAGCATCTCCACTTCCTGTGGAACCTGAACAAAGAACGTCTTCCTGACAATGCTTGCCTCCGGTGCAAAGACAAGCGCTGACAGGTACACCTGCAGAGGCGCTTCTGCTAGAATGGAACAGAAGCGCAGCACAAATCGGTGCGCATCGTGGAGGAAGTCTGCACACGCGCTCGTAGGTAACTGTGTTGCAAGTTAGTGTCTGTCTTGTTATGTTGGCCACGTACCGACTCCTACCGCTACCAACGCCTGCAGTCTCGCCAGCAGGCGCACGCATTGCTCTGTCTCCTCCATCAGGCTCATCGCTTCGAGCCAGTGCAGAAGGTGCGTCTGAAGAAAGACGTGCACTACGTCTCCATCCGTAATGCTCTGCTGGCTGCGCTCAACATGCTCGACCCAGTAGCGGCACGCATAGCGCAGTTCTAGAGAAACACTGCTAGCTACTGTCTCTTCTTTCACCTCGCTTCACAGCGTCCCAGGCTTCGAGAGACCACATATGTCCTGTCGAAGGCCGTCAGGCGCAGACATAACCTCGAGGCAGCGAGACGCCAGCGTCTCATGTGTACTGCTCTCGTCTACCCAGAAGCTGTCGTCGCCGCATCTCTTTCTATTAACTAAGAAGTCGCGGAACGAAGGGTGGTGCAAGCGCACTGGCCGATCCGGATCTTGCAGGACATCTACGATAGAGTGCAACTCGTACAGCGTTCGATGCACATCCTCTGCAGGAACGCGGAGTAGCCGAACCAGCGAAGACGCAGAAAGCGGCGATTGCAGAAGCACGATGGCCCCGAGTGTTTCTCTTATCAGCGTGTACCATCTCTTCCTTTCCTGCTTCCTGTATTTCCGAACGGGGCCCTTGAGCACGGTGACATATATGCTGTCCAACCGCTGTTCAGGCAGGATCTCAAAGCGCTCGTCTGTGCCAGAGTCCTCACTAGATGAGCTGTCCTTTGACGAGCTGCTGTCTGCAGAGAATGTGTCCTTGAGAACAGCGCGCAGTCGATCGGCAACGAATTGTCCGCCTTCTTGGATGAAGCGACAGGCAGTAGCGGCCCAGATGAACAGACCGCTTGCGCTCTGCACCAATCGCCTGATCACTTCTGCGCCTGGCCAGTCGTCTGCCTGATAGCACTCCTTGGCGATGATTCTGAGGCTGTGCTCGAGGTAGGTGGCTATGTCGTGGTCGACGATCGACGGTGTTATGCCGTGCAGCACCACGTCTTTGTGCTCCGTGTCTCCGATCTGCCCGAACCCGTGCCGGATCGGCACTTCTGGCCTGCTTGTCAGGAACACGCGCAGCCGGACACCCGTCAACAACAACCGCACCTCAGCCAGCAGCTGCACAATGAGGCGGATGTCGTTGTCGCTGTCGCACTCGTCGAGAGCATCGACGACTATGATGTATGTCTGTGGCTCTCGTCCTGACTCGTGCAGCTTCGACAGCGGGCAGAGGACAAGGTGCTGCCACTGGTCGCGCAGCAGCGACTGGCTGGCAACGTCGCTCCGCTCTGCAACAGCGTCGCTGATGTGCTGCCGCGCTGCTGGCACGCTGTACGCGAGCTGCACCGCAATGCTCGTCACAAACTTGCTAGCATGTCCAACGTCGCCGCCGCCGCGCGAGAAGAAGAAGCTCGCTGCCAGTCGCTGCCTGTCGTCGTACCTGCGCGCCACTGTCCGCGCGATGGTCGACTTGCCAGTGCCCGCCAGCCCGCTCAGCCAGAAGACGCACCGCTCATCTTGGCCATCCGCCCAGTTGTATATCTCGTCGAGGAGGTCGACGCGCGTGTCAGGCAGGCAGGCAGGCTTGTGCTGCTCCGCGAACGCGTTGAAGGGCGCATCTTCGGCGCGCGGGAGACGATCGAGGGTGTTGTCGAGCCCTGCTTGAGGGGTCTACTTAGCGCCCCGCTTCTTCTTGACAGCTTGACGTCCAGCGTCATGCGGGTCCCTCGTGGCTATACAGGATGCAAGCGGACCTGCTTCAGGCAATACCCGGGTGTGTCCTGTACACTGAAGGTCAGGCCGTCGAGATCCGACTCACCCAGCACTGGCTGCAAGCGATGTTCTGGCAGCTGTGTACTTCGCGAGGGCTCATGGTCAGTATAACTGATGGCTCTACATCATGCTTGTGCCCGATTCGCATCGCCACCGATCTCGAGGTCGCACTCGAAGGGCCCTCGCTATCTGCTTTGGCAATTCATGGCGATTGTGTGGTGAGTCTTGCGGTATACCTTCTCTTCTATTCCTTGTGTCTTTGTTCCTTTGTGTTCATCTGGCGCTCAGGCCTGTCTTCCTCGCCACCTTGGGCATGGGTAGCGTAGCGTGCTTGCTGACATGCTCCTTCCTGTGTTCGACCGCCTGTCAATGTCCGGGCTGACGCACTCACCAGGCCAAACAGGTCTTCGATGTCGTTTGCTGCTTGATTGACGCCGCAACCTACCAACCCTTCTCGCTGCACGCAAACTTGTCCGGCCTACAGGAACGTATCTCTTGCCTGCTGGCATCTATTCATAAGCTTTGTATAGCAGGAATGACTACATGTTTATTGTTAACACTCGTTTTGTGGCTGATATATTACCGCTCGTAATATGTTTGCTGCAACTGCGCATACCGTACTGTATGTCGTAAACCTAGAGCATTATGCGCGGCCTATTGCTATCTCTGCTCTCTCTAACACATCCCTACTGTTTGTTACCTGCTATCATGTCCTGCTCCAAGGTGCGTGCAGCCGGGCGATTTGACTGTTAGGAAGTTCAGCCGCGCATTCAGGCCTTCTGTCACTCACCACGTATGCCAAGGATACATGGGTGACTGGTCAGGCTGACTGTACTGGTCTCTCAGCATCGTACAGAAGTCTGGCTCATAACGCCGGTACCTTGCAAGCGTTCTTTATAGGCAAGCAAGCCTGACCGGGAGCTGGTGTGAGATTCGGCCCTGCGCTTCAGGGTGTCGTCCAGATATACCACATCCCTGTATGGGTCGTCACGAGGGTCAGCATTAGGCTGTATGCACAAGGAGTCAGCCCATGTTGCAAGGCCATCACTTGGCGTGTCGCACAGCCCCGCGTCCAGCTTAAAAGGCACGCCTCAGCCAATGTTCCTGGCGCAATGCACCAATACGCAAGATGGAAATGGAAAGTCTTCCTCGCAATCAGAGCAAGTCTCGAACCACGTCCACGACATCGTTGATACAACGTTATGATCATTCGACATCAGAAGAAGCGCCCTTGGAGCTTGGACTGCCTGAAAAGAGGAACTACATCTCTTACACTCATTTGACAGCCGTCCTGGTATCACTATCCTGTTTAGTTCTCGGCATCGTCACAGTAGCTCCTTCCGTGGGCCTTGCATGGCGCCTGCGATTCTCCGGCCAGATCGTTGTCCTTGGCTTTCTGCTCAGCATCATGAACATCTGCCTACAGACTATCACGACCTTTACTTTCCTCTTACTGGAAGCACGCTTCGGTAATTCTCGCCTCCAAAACTTCGAAGCAATCCTGTTGGGAAGATTTATAGCATCACGCGTCTCTACACTTTGGCGCATCGCACTGCTCGGCTTGCTTGTGCTTCCTCTAGGATTATCGATCGCATACAAAAGGCTTCTTGGAGGCACGGCGAGCGGCCACTTCACAAGTAGTTTCTCCGGGGATTCATATGGGATCGGCTTTCCAGCACTCGGAAGCGAAAATTGGCAGAACGAGTTCTTGTTCTCAGCGGTAACATCAATTGCAGCCTTCCGCCGTGCTGCCTTATCGGCACAAAGTACCTATCCGCGGACGGGGGACTTTCCTGTTGCATACGGATACAACGTTTTATTGCTTAACAACGATGCTTCGTCGGTTCTTGATATGCCTACCATGGAGTACCTCACAAGTCTACAAGCTCAGCTACTTGCCAACGAGACGCTTAATATCAACGCAACGATCTATGCGTATCAAGCGACCTACAACGCATCGACAACAGATCTTCAGACTAACGACGAGTTATGGTCCAACATCGTACAATCGGGTTCCATTCAAGAGGGATTGAGTACGATAGAGTTGTTTAGAGGCCCTCCCCGATCCCGATTAGGTATGATGCCTTTCGGCAACGATTCGCAAGTCTTGTTTGCAGCATACCCCAACTCAACCTCTGAAGGTGGTGTGATGTCCTTCTCAATTGAGGACAATGCAGAACTCGCGCAATTCCGAAAGCAAGCCCAGATATTCAGCCTGAAACGAGCTCGATGTCGTGGATATTGGAGCGTAACAACTACAAGTATATCACTCGTTGAAGGCAGCTGCGATGCTTCCACAGTTGATTCGGAAGTCTTACACCAGCCTAACATGTTACCGTACAAATATACTGCTCTGCCTGTCTTCCAGCTCCTGAGCAGAAACCTCACCCAGAATCCGGATTCGCCTTGGCTGCGGCCGATATATGCGACCAGTTTAGCTACTATGTACTGGGCTAGAGGCCTGCAAATGCTCTCCGAGAATGGATCCCTAATCACATACGCACCCATGGACGAGACGCTGACAATCACTCGCAACATACTGCGCGCCGAAGCGGCCCTCTATCTTGTCCTAGCCATTCAGCCTGCACTTACCATCCTCGGCTTCGCCGTCGCTATATGGCTGCACAAAGTCCCCATTGGCAGGAATTTCGGCATCGTGTCCATCCTTTCCGGTCTTGATTCGCTCAGCGTCGCGCTTCTAAGTGGTGCAGGGCTGTCTGGTAGACTCAGGGAGCCAGTGCGACTTACAGTGACTCCTCAGTCCACTTCGTCATTGCACTCGACGTCAGGGCTGAATGATCCTACGGAACGTATCCGGTATGTCCTCAAGCCAGAGACTATTTCCAGAAAGGAGCCACAAATAGAGATACCGTTCCTGATAAGAGGGCGGAAATACCTCTAAATAGTCGCAGGGCTCGTAAACTTGCGTGTTCAAGAGGCCAACAGAATGATTTTGCGGCATGAACTCTTCTGCTAAAAGAGGTGAACAGTCAATGTTTAATCTGCAATACAAATTGCAACACAGCTTTTCTTAGCATTAGTGGGTGATACTTGCCAGATTGACTATTTTATAGTAATTTATACATAGCGCTCGCCAAGGTCCTTTCTAAACCGACAGTTTTTAAGATTCTCGTAGTCTGATTGAAAATTCCACTGTCGTGGCATTCCACGCGCAGGAGGATCACAGAGGAATCTCGAAGTGGGGACGGGTTCGTGTTGTCTTCCTTCGTGGGTTTCCAATCGGAGATGAGCTTGCCACTGCGCGCAAGTCAAACGGTCCGTACCGCGGGCTGCTGCCTGCTCCACCCCCCGTCGTATCATTTTGATGGTCACCGTTAGCTGCGACTAGCGCATACTCGCCGTCAGCAATGTCAGCGTTTACGGTTAATATCATCATCTTCGCGTAAGCGATGGGATCTCGGGTGCAAGCACTGCACCTGCCCGACGCTGGATAGTCTAACCCAACGAGGATTGTTGCGAGAGCAATCTTCGCAGCTTGCAGTAAAGGAGCAGTGGGTGTTGCACAGCACGCAGCGCTTGCTGTGGCTGCCGTTCGAGTATCGGACACATCGCACAGCGGTGTACAAAGACGTAGTCTGTCTTGGGTATCCATCGGGACGCGTAGCCCTGTGTTGAAGTCGTGTCTTAAGCAAAGCTTGTAGACACTATTTGATTGATTCTCAGGGACGAGCAGAGGTACAGAAAGCCGTCGGGGGTTGGTTATCACTGAGCGAGCTCGGAGCGGCAGAGGTTTGACCGTGATAAACCGCCGTGATAATCAGGGGGTAGTTGTCTAGTCAAAGACCATGGCGACTGGTTGCAATGAGTAGTACAGAGTATACTG
>NW_022985364.1:0-30331 GCF_010093625.1 Macroventuria anomochaeta
CCTCCATTGACCTCACTCTCATGTAACTAAATCTTTGCATTACTAGAGGAGCTACTGCTCCTCTCGTCTTCCATAGTCTTAGACTCAGATAGGACGTTAAACCAATCAATCAATCAATCAATCAATCAATCAATCAATCAATCAATCAATCAATCAATCAATCAATCAATCAATCAATCAATCAATCTATCAAACCATTAATCCGTTGGGGGTCTGTGCCTCAAGGTTGGTTTTTGTGGCGCTGAAGCCACTGTAGTAACACCGATACCTACAATATACAATAACGTAGGACTATCGAGTCGATGGAACACACCACTGAATTGCTATCTGGCTAGGAGAAGACCACTATATATGGACTCTGGAACGTGCTAGTCCAGAACAGTCTTAGCAAGGGTGATAGGGTCTTGTAAGGATCGACCAATACCGCAACAGTTTCTTCTTTGCTTCAATAGTGCTAGAAGACTCGAGCCATTCAATATAGATTGTGGGATTGAGGTTGCGTCCGGGAGGTATCTATCTGATCGGCACCACTGAGGGAATCACGGCTTGAAATCGGCCCTTGGTTTCTTGCCCGTGGGAGTCGGTGCTGCCTTTCCCTTAGGAGTCGGTGTTGACTTTCCCTTGGGCGTAGGAGTCGGTGTTGACTTTCCCTTGGGCGTAGGAGTCGGTGTTGACTTTCCCTTGGGCGTAGGAGTCGGTGTTGACTTTCCCTTGGGCGTTGGAGACGCCTTGAGAGGACAGGTTGCAGGAGCCCTCGCATCAAGACCATTGCGCCTCAGCCTCGTGTTTGAAACCTTGTATACTGACGTATTCCAGTTGACGCGCGGATATTGGGCTACCATCTTCTCTGCCTCTGCTCTCGGAAAGCACTTCCCGCAGACTTTCATCTTATCGAGCATGGCGAATGGTATAGCCACTTGAAGATGTTTGTCTAGCTCTGAGAAGCGCAGCGTAGATGCTGGAGTGAATTTGTTGTTCGAGACCATGTTGATGTAGGCGTTGACATTGGCATCGCTGAAGCGAGTGCACTGTAGCAACTTCTGATCTTCAGTGAACCAGACTTTATTGGCGGCTTTGAGTTGGGCGCTGTCCGCATAGGCGATGCACCAACTGGATCAAACTTAGTATGTTGATGATAAGTTCCTTGTTTACTAACGTACTTGACTCCTGTGCCGGCACCCTTCCAGTCGCCGAGGCCATCACTAAAGTAGACGGAGCTGCTACCGAGATCGATTCCTCCAGGCTGGTCCTTGGGAAATGTCTTCGCTATGTTTACCTTGTCCGCATTTGCCTGTGAAAGACTGTGTTAGCCAACCTCTCCTTACGATCACGTTCAGACGCGATTTCTTCTTTCAAAAAAGAGCGAGGAGGTACCAGTAGACTTTGGGTAGGATTGAGAATTCTTTTATCGCGATGCTCGTTACTGGGACAAGGCCTGTTCCCAGCCTGTGCCTCTCCCAAGATGAGACTCTTCGTAGACTGCAGTATCTTACCTGAGTTACGATCGTGCGGTATCCAATGATCTCGCCGGAACATTGAATATCTGCAGGCTTAGACGGGGTATTTCCTCGTGCTTGAAGACTGTAGTCGATAGGAGTGGCCGCTGCAAGGCTCAGTGCGGCAAGTATAGCAAACATCGAGTTCGAATGCATCTTGTTTTCTTTGAGAAAAGCGGCGAAGGTGGTTCGATTGAATGTGGGAAGAGACAGACCAGCTGTGAAACGAAGAAAGAACGTTGAGAAAGATGTGGATGTAACTTCTAAAGGACAGGAACGAGCGTAGGAGATGTGATGGAATGAGTGAGTCTGGAATGAATGTCGTGGATGTAGAATACGCAATTCTCCCTAGGCATTATATATGTCCGTTTACCTTAAAAGCTATGACCTTGTCTCCCTTGTAACGGTATGCGATGTGGATAGTCTTCTTTCAACTGCGTCAAACTCCGGTCAAGCTCAGAAGAGCTGTCCAAGCTCGTGATGGTGAACGGAATTGCACAGGGGTGAATGCCTCATGTCAAGGATTTACTTGCTCCCGAATACGGATATTATTGAGATCCCCAGAAGTTCATGACCCGACGGAGCAGATATCAAGCCATTTCAAGTTAGTTGACGGACTTCCGAGTAATCTACGTGTATGTCAAGTGTGATCTCGCGGCGTATTGACCTACGGACAATCTTTAGTTCATCCCTGCTCGGTCGGACATGCTACTACCCCACTTGGTGCTTACGTTTCCTGCTCAGCTCACATTGGTCCGGTAGCCTATAGCAGCGGAGATTAACAGGGTATGTGGTCTGAGGTCAAGACGGTTAGATGGAGCGGCGCAGCAGGGGTAAGACAAGGCGGGCCCGGTCCGTGCGCTTGCTTTAGGCACCAGGCTACTCCGACAACCTCATGCTACATTCCCGACGCCGATTAAGACGCAAACTGCTTAGTTATTACCATAGATACACAGCATTTTGCTGTCTTACAGCAGTGCTCCAGACTCCGTTGCAATTTCCTTCTTCGCTCCTCGACAGCCCATCACTCAAACGATGGCCAATAATACGAGCGACGTCAAGGAACAAGTGATTGCCTTGCTCTGCGGAGACGCAGACCCATGGACTTGGGGAGGTGTTGACGCTTCGTGTCGATTTACATTTGAAAAAGATGGGACAGGAACAGTGGGTATACCTCTTCCACAACGTATTGGGACTTATTGTTTTTCCACATGTGTACATGCAACAAGGAAACTAATGCTCTTCAGATCAGCTGCGGGGAGAACCAACATGATTGGTTTGCCGTCGAATCTAACTGGTCATTCACAGGAGAACCAGTCAAGGTTGACAACGACACCTGGAAATTCACCGTCCAGATGACCCTCACCACCCGCATTGCCCCAGTGTACCACGACGAAAACCCGTGGCTCACAGGTGCCGCGCTTCAGGACCATCTGCAGAACCCTCCACCTCCAAGCAAAGCTCCTTTCCCATGGTCGCCGCTGCACAGTGCCGCCTTCAACCCCAAGCACTATACACTCACGCTCTCGCGCGGCCGCTTCATCGAGCCCTTCCACTACTTCATCAAGAGGTCCTATCCCCTCTTCCAATTTGGGAACTATGGATCAAGTCGCTTTGCTCCCAACCGCTACGCGAGTCAGCTTGCATTTGACGTATCGCCGTACCCGCCGCGCATGGAATGGGCAGAGTCGTGGGAATACGGTAGTCTGGGGCTAAGTTTGGACTTCCATCAGCACTGGGAAAAGAAGGAATTTGTGCGGGACGCAATTGCCAAAAAGGACGAGACGTGGGCGGAGACGCTAGATCTAGGGTGGTGGTTGAGTCCGGCCGTCGGAGACGCGTACAAGAGGGGCATGACGTAGGGGCAGAGAAGAGCAGCAGGACTTGAAAGTGTAGCACGCAGTATCGAGTGTAAAACTGTACAATGACCGTCGGGACGAGAGCTGGTTCGCCCATTACTTGTCCGTCTAGATTAACTCCCGCTTCAGCAGCGGGTCTTACTTCCGGCAACTGGCCAGCAATCATTTTCCACGCTTGCAACGAAGCTCTGGAGATATTTGGTGATTCTCTAATCTTTCCCCCCACATTTATGTTTTGCTTGTCGAGGTTCCTTCGCATACGGTACTGAAAGATGCTAATTGACTTTCTATACACTATGTGCGTGAAATTGTGCCGGCTAATTCTGCACCACACTATTGCAGGGGTCGAGTATGCTTGTCGGCAATATATAGGTTTTAATTTATCGAAAAGTAATAAGCATTTTCGACCAGCAAGGTTAACAGCTTTGTGTATATAAAATTTATGGTTGCATTAAATCGCAAGAAACTTGATATTGCATCGGTGGTTTAGTGGTAAAATTAGCCGTTGCCATCCTACTAAGGACAGTTTCGGCTAGCCCCGGGTTCGATTCCCGGCCGATGCAAATCTTCTTTTTGTGATGGTACAAGATCGTGATAGAGAATTGCGTAGGTGGGTGGAACACGACAAGCGTGGTCTATATTACCTATGATATCTCTTTTTTTCTTTTTTGCGTTGCCTAATGGCTTATACTGCCACCCAGGGGACTCGGTGGACAATTTCACAGGCATGGATTGACAAGAATATTTGTGGCGTTTGTGCTCGTCTATTAAATAAGTGCTCCACTCCAGAAAGGAATCAGACGAAATAATCGATGGGTATGAACTACTAGTAACACAAGGAACGCTGGCCTGGAAGCAACCGATACTCTGTATTTCGCCCCCCAGGTCTGCAGGTTAATTTAATTAGGGAACTTATCTCAACGCCTCATCTCCAAATTCATCCTGATATTGATACACTGGCTGCTCATAGTAATGGTATCCGCTAGCCAAGCTGTCACCAAGCTGATAGCCCGGTTTGCTGAAGTAGTTCGTCATCCGGCCCATGGAGAAGGGGGCCGCGCAGAAACTATTCTCAAATATCGGTGTCTGTACATCTCGAGAAACAGCACTGTAGTTGTTGTTACCCCAGCTAGAAGCACTGAATGTATCGACTCGTAGTGATGTCCGCGGTGGTGGAGAGATTGGGTCTGTCTGGACGCTTGCGTTGGCGTAGATCGGTCGTCTAACTGGAGGAAGTGGTGGGTCGTGACAACCACATGTACATGCATCTACTGCATTGCTCTTCTTTGTTGTTGGATTCGGCTCGACTCGTTCTTCGGGTATGGAAGCAATGCCGGATCGATTCGAGTCTTTGCTCGGTAGCTGAGACTGAATGGACGGTGGTGCAGAACTTTGGGTGGAGGGAGTCGCGTTCGCTGTCGAGGCAGGCGCAGTTGTCGAGGCAGGCGCAGTTGTCGAAGAAGGCTCAGTTGGGTTAGACTCGGTCGCTGGTATAGACATCGCGGTTGTCGGACCCGATGTAGTGGAGCCCACTGACGCCAGTCGTGAGAAGAATGAAGGCTGCGCGGCTGGAGCAGGATTCTGAGGCGGTGCTTCGATAGGCGGTGCTATCGAAGCTTCCGATCCTGTTGTCGAGTATGAAAGACTTGGAGGTCTTGATGCTCGTTGCGATGAGATGGATGATGTGCGCCTATTCACCGCAGGTGTCTCGGTGGCGACACCATCAGATCGATTGCTAGCCTGCGAGAGTGGTCGCAAAAATGACACGGTTCTCGATCTGCGTAGAGCTTGTCTGTCGATCTTCTCTTTCTCCTCTTCCTCAGCGGGCTTCTTGACTTCTGGCTCTTTGAACTCGAGTTTCCCATTCTTGTCTGACGCGAAGTACTCTTCACCACGTCCGAAAACGACCTGGAGTGAGGCCCAGTCTCGCGTTGTACCGTCAGTCGGGTTTAGCCATTCGTTCAATGCGGGTGGGAGATCGTAGCCGTCTAAATCTGTCAGTGGATGATGCTTCCTCAACACTATTGCACTGACCTTGCCTGAAGTCGCCGCTTTTTGTCTTCCAACATAGGTAGTATCTTTCGAAAGCCCCAAAGGCACATACGATCAAGTCATCAAGACTCTCAGGGTCCTTCGGGTCCTCAGGAATCTCGCCTAGTCGTGCGTACAACCGCGTGGACGCATCCATTGTGTGATAATCGTAAGCCTCGAAAAAGTTGCTTAAATGTACGCTGTGCAACCCAGCTACAGTCGAGCGGAAGCTCCAGTACGCGCTCTCGACGTGTTTCCCGCGTTGTTGTTAGTTTCTATGAACGTCACAAGTAACAGGCATGTCCGGTAAACCGCGACAGCGGACATTCATCATCAGGCCCCACACCCCAACTTAGTTATCCTCTCATATACCTTCATCTTCCTTCATCTCCCTGCCAAACATTATCTGCAGCAGGGCAAAGTCAGTCGGCTAACATGTTGCCTTCGCGACATGTTGCATGTTCTCGACACAAAGTTGAAGCACCGACAGTGGGGCTCGCCGCTGCCGGTGGTCCGAGTTTCAAGTGCAAGCTGGCACGTGCTTGTTTGAGCGGACATCCTGGAGCAGCGAAGGCACGTCTTCATCGAAATTCGAACAATTGTTGACAGCAGTTCCAGTTCGTCGATGAGGAAGGAAGGGGAATAGGAAGGCAATGACGGCTTTGAGGGTATGGCTAGCGCGAGTCCCTGATTGGGTCCCAGTCGTGGACCAACAACCATCAAAACTCGAAGGAAAGAATGCATGGAAATACCGATCACAAAATGATATTCTCATTATCGGTAGACATTAGCCATGTTGTTCTACGTGCGCCTCACAGACCTTTTATCCGCCCGTTCCCTACCACGTTTTTGCTCGCCTCTTGCAGGCAACCCTTTCCCAAACGCGGGAGCTTTCTGGTTACTCTTAGGCAAATCAGACACCATCTCTTGACTCACTAGGTCATCGAGGTCTCTCAAAAAGGTCGATGTCGTCTTCCTGCCTGTCTGGGTTCTACTGCCAGTTTTACTACTTCCTCCCTGTACCTTTGCAGATCTGTCCATAGTTGACAACCTCTGCTTGCCTGCACCGCTCGACATCTTATCTGTGAGCGACTTCTTGGCTGAGCTCCTTGGTGACACAAGTTTTCCAGAACGTCGGGCTGTAAACGTCCTCGAGTTTAGTTTTTGTTGGGAGGAAGAGCTCGCTTGACTCCTCCGCTTGCTACTAATAGGAGCAGATGCACCAAATACTGCGGGATCAGCAAGTGGTGTGTCTTCTCGATACGATGGCAATGAGGGCCGCTGCGAGTCCGCTTCCGGGCTGTCTTTGACTTGTGGTTGTTGTGAGCGTACAATCGGCACTGGTGGTGCTACAGGTGGTTGATAGTATGCTCTTTGTGACACGCTTGACTGTGGTCGAATCTCTCTGCTCAGCCTCTGGTCTTCTTCAGAATATACTGACGCCGAATCGGCATTGCTACTGGCTAGAGATCTTCGCTTGCTGCCTGAGGTCCTTCTTGTCGTTGTGTCATCATTGCGCATTTGTGCAGCTGCCATAGCTTCGAACATCTGAGCTTGTGCAATCGCTTTGCTTCCACTATTCCGGTTGAATTTTGGAGTGATTCGCTTCTCGCTTAGAGGAGTGGATTGCTGTGGCGCTGGCGGGGGTGATATTAATCGCCTCTGTGGTCGTGTACTTCGGGTAGGTGCAGCTGCAGCTTGCGATTCCATAGCCAGAAAATCGTCCAACGAATCAACAGCACCTTTCTTCGGACGTTCTTCACTTGGCAGAGATACAGGTTTGTTTGTTTTCGAATATGCTGGCGGTGGTGTCTTCGGCATTGCTTCCTCCGTAGGAATCGTTTCTGGCTCCGGTGACGGTTCGTTGAACACCCCAGGTCTTGTTACTTCTGTCTCGGGCTGCAACTGCTGATCAATGGGCGCATCTTCTTTATTATCCACCGCTCTCTTGGTCGTCTGGTCCTGTTGCCGCGCCTCTTTCTCTTTCTTAAACCTCTTTTCCGTCCTACTCAACTCAATCTCCAATACTCTTGTACCCGGCGCGACTTTCGACTTCAACCCATCATCGTCGACATCGAAGTATAGGCACCAGTATCCCTCGTATTCCTCCACAGCGCACCATCCTTCCCAGCCATCGAAGGTCAGACGGCGATCTTGACGTGTGCAGTCGAACGGTCCAGTGAGATTGGGTTGAGCATCAGCCCGCACACCATACTTCGCTTCGTGTGTTTCCCTGTCAATATATACCCAGTTCATGATGGGCGCAACATCTGTGATAGTGGTGACTAGACCCTCGTACTTCGTGTCCGGGTACGGCAGATAGTAGCCAGCATACATGTGGCCGAGTGATTCACCATCCTCGGTGGTGGTGTCGACCCAGAGTTTTCCGTTGCGAAGCACAACCGGACGTCCATCAATCTCTCGGCTTCTCGGTGAAGATTTGACGCAGGTTGCAATGAGGTTACATCGGCGAGCACGTTGTTCTTCTCTTTTGTCTTTCGACTGTCCTTGGCGAATGGCTTCCTGACTGCCGAGTAGACCTGGGGCAACGATTGCTGCAATCAAGATTCCAAGCACCATAGTGAGATTACTGAGTCTGGCAGGTGTTGTTGCGTTTGCGTGTGTTCACGAGTTGCCGTCCCGCTACAGGAAGTGTCTATCGTGGGGAACAGCAATCCGTAAGATGTCGGTGACGTGATCAGGAAGTCGAACGACATATCTCTACACGTCAAGTCATTGCGACGGCCGTGTTGTGCCTTAGGGCGAAACCGCGTTCAAGAGGCATCGCAGTTGGTGTCGTAGAAGAGCGTTTGATCGACTGAGAGATGAACACAAGGATCACCTCCTGCATGCGCACGGTAGAAAGCTTATGATTTGCATGCGGACCGTCCCTAGTTGCAGCGTACTAGACTTGCGGGTTCATTCTTGAGGACTCAAAACGAGGCTGTTGATGTGAGACATCGTTTGTGACCCGATCGTTCCTCCCCGTTTCACCTTTCAGTGGCAAGTGCCCCGCATGCATAAGTGACCCGTAGACATTCCTCCTAAGCACAAGGATGCATTACTCGGAGTCAGCACGTAATAGCCAACTTCTGTTTCGCGATCGAGATTGGTACGAGTGTCGAACGATCATAAGCCTTGCGACTTGGTTGTGGCACAACAACGGTTTCGAGCAATAGGGAGAAGATGTCGACCACCGTAGCTGCGTTTCGTACTGTCGTATGGACACCTGAATATTGTCATATACTTAAGGCAAACAGAGACGCTGGATAAGAACCATACCAGTTGATCTGCCTCTCTCTTACTCGCCATATCAAAACTTCCACGAATACGGCCCGGCGCCCTAACGACCAGTACCTATAATACTTAATTATCGACTCGCCCATATTCAATCAACCACACAATGTCTTCCTTGTACGTTGAGAAGATCTCGTTAACGTTCAATAATACTGACCGTCAATCAGCGAAACTACGCGTCCTTCCGGCTACATGTCCGACACAGGCAGTGAAGGCCAAGCTTCCGGTGGCCGCAAGATCTCGAGCAACATCGGACCCGTCCCATCCTCCGTCAACCTCAACCGCCCGGCAGGCAACATCATCAAGGGCCCTGTCGACGACAACGGCAAGCCAAAGGATGCAGCGCTTCTGCTTGGAATCAAGCTCGACCTCGAGGCAGAGATTCATCTGACAGCTCGCATCCGTGGAGACATAACGATTGGGTTGTACTGAGCGTGGTATTTTCTTTCTGTACGGCACCAATCATGTTTCGAGCGAGGCATTCCACGGTGGCCTATATGGCGATGCAACGTAGTTGCGCACAACACGGTTTCGAGATAGCTTCACAGGCGATCATATTTTTTTTTCAAAACACACCCGACTTCTTGCAAATCGTGAAGAGCTAGTCTTGCATCGAGGGACACGAAATCGAAGCACGTCGAGCCGTTCGAACGGGTCGTCGAGAATGGTATGGTCAAGAACTGTAGGTGCAATTAGCACTGGTCCAGGTCAATCAAGAAGTGCAGACGCAATGATAAGGAGTTGTTCAGACACTTGCCCTGTCACAGGCAGTTATCACCATTGCCGTAGCTCGGTAGACCGTCGTGATAAAATAAATGTTCATCTTGTAAGGTAAAACAGGAAGGAGAATTGAGAGAACGTACCATAACAGCATGTCAAGATTATGCTCGATGAACATGTCTGCGCGGCCGGTTAGCCAGCGCCGCCAAGACCATATTTGAAGAGAGGGCCAGTGCGATAGCGAATCAGACGTGACAGGCTCGTCTCTGCCGAAGCTTGGACATATGCTTGTCTTGTGTTTGCGTCGTATCATCATGGTAGGAGTGAAGGTAGTGCATCATTGAGCGTACCGGACGGGGGTTGGCGTTGTTGTTCTCTAAAAAGAGTCAGCAAAGATCCTCATGCGTAGACCAAGCAAACAGTTAATTCGGAGTTGGATCAGAAAGGCATGAATGGATATTTTAAATGAAGTCGTCACCGGGCGAGCCCGTCAGACTCGTCATCTATACGTCGCATCATCTCCAGAGAGGTGTACGAAGGTTCAAACTTACAATAAAGGCATCATGAGCCAGGTTGTGAGGTGCTTGTACGCTGAGGTCTGACGTGTAGAAGGTCAGCTAAGCTCTTGCCGTGCGTGGTCCATAGCGCAAGACAGTAGAACGAGATCAGTCGGCGAGGTTTTCTAGGCCTGCCACAATAGAGCGTATCCTTCAAGAATTGTCGGTGCCCAGTGCGGTTGCATCATGTGAAAGTTCGAGTCAGTCTGCGGAAGGATAAATCGTACCACAAGGCTCATCTATTAATCTGTGGACCAGCAGTCAGTAAGAGGTAACCGTGGTACATGAGAAGATCGAGAGGGTGGCATCAATATCAGAAACAGCCATTTTCTATCTGCATCGGTCGAAACCTGAGCCGGTAATTTCCAGCGTGCAAAGCACAAACTGATCATCATTGGATGTGGGGGGGTGGGGGGGTGAAAGAGTGCGTACGTACTTCATCTACCGCGGCTGGTTCACTTGCTCCTGGACTATCGACATGTTCACTTGCATCATGGCGCAGTGTTTGCGTACTACAAGACCTGGTAATTGTCAGCGACTGAATCTACACCGACGATGTTATGATGAGTTGGCAAGCGTAGTCGCATTCAGACTGACGTGCAAAAGTGTGAGTTTCATTCCCCGCAAGGTCAAAGACTCTAGTTTGAAATTGGCTTTGTGTATCATCCTGTAGACTGGGTTGGGTTGGGAGATGCGCTTACCTCAGGCACGAAACAACGCGCAGATACGGTTCATGACGCGTAACGGATTTCAGAATGTAATCCTGGCAGTGCTGTTATGAAGCGCGAAGCGCGACGTGGTGGTGTGCGAAAGAGAAAGCTTGGAGCTTGCGAAAAGTTGTAAGGTGATGGGTGGGGCGGCCGGAGCGGCGCCCGAATCTTCCGGGACTTAAGCGCGGATGGGCACGTGCACAGCTTCTGCTCCGCTGGTGTTGTCCATGTTGCTTGATGTTGAATAGATACTGCCAAGGTACACTGCGTGATTGACTCGTGTTACACTTGCTTCATCTTCTCGCTATCTACACTCGACGATCGTATCATCTAAAGCATCCGCGTGTCCGGATACGTGTTCTCAGTACCAAAGAATATGCCAACGACGCCTATCTCAGAATGCAGCTATCGTGAACGTATGATTACCATTCGTGGTCTCGTTAATGGGTTGTGCCTCCATGCATTCCCTTCTGAACACAAGCTGAGTGACCAGGAGCTAGGATCATCTGAAGTGTCAACAGCTCTGGACGAACACTCCTTTTCCGTGTCTCAGCCATGTCGCTGGTCTAATCAAGCGATAGCCATGTGGTTGTTGCTTCAGTGATTACTCTCCGGTCAGGATGCAAAGATGCGGACGTTGAGGTCCACAGATCCCGTTGCAATCACGCATCTGATCCCTGCCTTGGCAGCGTCTTCCTCTTTCTTCTTGTTTGCAGCGCTTGACCCTGCTCCATTTGAACTGTCGCCGTTGACCGGAACATCCTTGACTACGTTCGGTGCCCATCTCATGCAGCTGACGAAGTGACTATGTGCGTCCGTGACGGTCTTCACACACCGTCCTTCCTGGGTCAGATCCCAGCATCGTATTGTCTTATCGTCGCTGGCTGAGAGCAGGTACTTCCCGCCAGGGTGGAAGACAAGTGATCGCACCCAATTGTCGTGGCCAGCTAGTGTTTTTATGAGTGTTCCCCGACCATCCCAAATCTTGATCGTCTTATCTCGCGATCCTGTTGCAACGTATTCTGCTGAGCTGCTGAGCGGCGGTGCTTTCTTCAGTCCGGCGAGAGAGGCCAAGTTGGCATATGCAACTGGCGGTGCTATTGCGACGCATTCGATAACGTGTTCATGACCGAGGAAAGTGCACTTCGCTTCTCCTGAATTGGCGTCCCACAGGCGTGCAGTCTGGTCGTTACCCGCAGAAACGAGCCACCGTCCGTCGAAGCTGGGCGCCACATCTCGTACCCAGTCCGCGTGCCCTCGTATTGTCTTCACGCAATAGCCCGTCGTCACGTCCCATACACGCAGTGTCTTGTCTCGAGACGCAGAGACGAGCAGGTTTCCTGACGATGGTGAGCCCGCGGCACCGCTGGGAACGAATCGAACGGCAGAGACAGAATGATCATGGCCTGGCAAGGTCCGTATGTTCTTGTACTCGTCCGAGGGATCCCAGAGCTTGATGGTCAAATCACTTGAGCATGACGCCAGAAGCGTGCCCCCCCTGGGTCCGCCAAAGTCCACATCCAAAACGCCTTTGGTGTGTCCTTTGACCGTCCTCTCGAGTTCACCAAGCTCCCAATCCCAGATCTTGATCGTCGTGTCTTCCGATCCAGAGGCCAGTGAAGAGAAGATAGGGTGAAATGCGACGCAGGTTATCGGTGAGCGGTGGGACTGGAGAGTATGCCGTGCGGGCGCTCGTGGTAGCCAGGCGGTGGGGTCTTGGTTCTTGCGCAGAAGGGAGGTTGGTGTGGTCGAGTCCAATTCGCTCTGTAGACTCTGATTGCGCTGCTCGAGCTCGAGTACCTGTGCGATATCAGCATTGTCTCCTTAGTTATTCCTGCAGCGCAACTACCTTCTTCTGCAGGCGCACTACACTGGTCCACTTCTTCTCCAGCAGGCCCTCGTACTTCTTGCGCGTCGCATCATCGAAGGCGTCCGAGACATTGGCTTCCTCTCGAAAGGCAGCTGCTGTGTTTGGCGCATTGATAACACCGAGATATGCGATTATGGCTTTGTGCCTGCCCTCACCATTAGTGGGGTGTCTGGTATTATATGCACCGCAGCACTCACAACTCCTCCGCTTGCCGGTCTGTCAGGATAGCGCTCATGGCGGGAACGGCCGGACGACCACCATACACGGGAGCTGGTCAGGTGTGTGCGCTGGCAGAGCGGCGGCGTGGGTTTCTTCGGCGGTTTGCGGGGATTTGCGGTGAGTGTTTGAGCAGCGCAGAACAGTCGGCGGGGTGTCTTGCAGTGCGCGCCTCGGTGTGAGACAGGCCGCGGTAGGCGAAAAGAGCAATTGCAGTCCCAGCACTATGGGCGCAAGGAATCCTAATTGGGCTTCGTGTGTGTTATCGTGGGTCCTCGGCGTTCACTGGGACATGGTTGGGGCGTGTAGCTTCACGGCGATGATGATGCAGCTGCTCGAAACGTAGCCCGTCCCCTAGCAACAGCGCCCGCCAACACAAAAACAACCCGCTTCTGCGAGCCCAACCGTCACGAACGGCCCTACACACACAACACTGCACCCGCGCTGTCGCTACTGCGATATCGTACATAAGCCGCATCACGACGCGCAGAACAGCTGCCCGCGTCAGAGCAAAACGCACGGTACGTCATTCCCTTCCTCCTTCCCTTGTGTATCTGCATCGACGCCCTGAGACATTGCGCGCTATGCTCTTTAGGCTGCACGCGCAAGACCACCAGCGCGGCTCTGGAAGACGCTAGACGTCCCTGCAGGCGACCCAAACAGCGACAACTGACTGCTTGGTAGGACTTCTTTCTCAACGCACCCCACCCCGCACTGCACACCACACATCACAACACACCATGGCCGACCAAGAAGAGGACCCCAGCGCCCTCCCCCTCCCCGATCGCTTCACACACAAGAACTGGAAGGTACGAAAGGAGGGTTACGAGGCAGCTGCCAAGGAGTTCAAGCTCGCCACGAGCGAAAATGAGCCCATTGTGCGCCAGTTCGTAAACGATGCAAGCATATGGAAAGGCGTTGTCGGCGACTCGAACGTCGCAGCACAACAAGAGGGTCTGGGCGCGCTGTGCGCCTTCCTCGACATCTCAGGCCAGCAGGGCTGCACACGGTAAGTCGCGTGGATGGGTTGAATGTCTGAGGTTTGCTGATGACAGCATTGCAGAACAAGGCAGATCACTATCGCTACTATCGCTGAAAAGGGCCTTCCATCAACTCGACCGGCGGCAAAGCAGGCCGCACTCGAAGCGCTTCTCCTGTACATCGAGACCGACAAGCCTGACCCAGTCATCGAAGAGCTTCTCCCCATTCTATCACACAAACAGCCCAAAGTCATCGCCGCGACACTAGATGCGCTCACCCAAATATACCACGCCTACGGCTGCAAGACGATCGAGCCCAAGTCTGTCCTCAAGCTTCTTCCTAAGGTCTACGGTCACGCAGACAAGAACGTTCGAGCGAAGGCGCAGGAGTTGACTGTAGAGTTCTACCGATGGCTCAAGGACGCTATGAAGCCTCTGTTCTGGAACGATCTGAAGCCTGTCCAGCAACAGGACTTGGATAAGCTGTTCGAAAAAGTCAAGGATGAGCCACCGCCAAAGCAGGAACGCCTACTCCGCTCCCAACAAGCAGCAAAGGAGGCAGCTGCCGCAACACCAGGAGGCGGCGAAGACGAGGGTGACGAGGAAGAGGAGGGCGCGATCGACCTGGAACCTGAATTTGAGGCCGTCGACGTCTTTGCAAAGATCCCGAGAGACTTCAACGAGCGACTAGGCTCAACGAAGTGGAAAGACCGCAAGGAGGTGCTGGAGGAAACACAAAAAGCTCTGGACACCCCTAGGATCGCAGAAGGACCGTTTGATGACTTAGTGCGTGGCTTTGCCAAGTCTATGAAAGATGCCAATGTTGCGGTTGTGATCACAGCAGCCAACTGCGTCGAGCTTCTGGCTAAGGGTCTCAAGAAAAGCTTCAACAAGTACCGCAAGGACATCATGAACGCCATGATGGAAAGACTCAAGGAGAAGAAGCAAACCGTAACAGATGCTCTTGGAGGTGCTCTGGATGCTGCCTTCGCTTCGTCCAGCTTTGCAGATTGTCTGGAGGAGATTCTGGAGTTCCTGAAGCACAAGAACCCCCAGGTCAAACTGGAATCCACACGATTCTTGGTTCGCTGCTTGAAGAACACTCGTGAAGCCCCCTCGCCACCTGAAGCCAAAACTTTGGCCGAAGCTTCAACAAAGCTACTCGTCGAGTCGCAAGAGGTACAGCGTTCTGCAGGTGCTGAAGTACTCGGCACACTTTGGAAGATCATGGGAGACCGCATCATGAACGCTCATCTCGACGGCCTTGATGACATCAGGAAGACCAAGATCAAAGAGTACTTCGAGGCAGCTGAAGTAAAGGCAAAGTACAAACCAAAGGCTGCTGCACCGCCGCCTAAGCCCGCAGCTGCACCAGCAGCAACGAAAAAGCCAACGCTCGGGAAACGACCAGCCCCCAAGAAAGCTGCGCCACCGGCAGCAGCTCCACCACCGGCGGCAGAAGAGCCTACAGCACCGCTTGCTCCAAAGCCGACATCACGGCCGGGCGTGTCCAAACTTAAGTCTGGTCTTGCGGGACCACGTCTTGGAGGATTGAAGAAGGCCGGACTTGCTGCTCCTTCACCAAAGAAGCCAGTCGCCTCGCCACCTCCCGAGGAAGAGGAAGTGGCGCCACCACCACAGCCGAAGTTCGGTGCTGGACGAGGGCTTGCTGGCCGCCCGCTAGGCAAGCCTGCTGCTGAGCCTGCTGCCGCGCCTGCGGCTGCTCCTACTGGTCTAGGCTTGGTAGAGCGAGCAGAGCTTGAAGAGTTGAGAGCAGAAGCTGAACGACTACGACGACACAACGAGGAACTGCGTGGCGAGCGCACAAAGCTGACCTCTCAGATACACGAGCTTCAGAATCAGAACGCTCAGTTGATCGAAGACCACACTCGTGACGTCCTCTCTATCAAAGCCAAGGAGACTCAGCTAGTTCGTGCTCGCTCAGACTATGAGGCAGCAGAGCAGACAACCCAGACCCAGCAACGAGAGATCGACCGCCTGAAGCGCGAACTCAGTCGCCAGGTCCGCGTCACGTCTCCTCCACCCACGGATCTGGCCGATCAGATCTACTCTGATGGTAACGGACGCTTTGGTGACTCCAACTACAACAGCCAGGCTTCTTATGGTCGCAAAGACAGTCGCATTGCAAGCGGGCCAATCAGTCCTGGTGGTGATGGTAAGGAGAACTTTGATTCTCTCTCCCGCCCAGACAGTCATACGAGTGGCAAGCTGAGTCCTCTGCGAGCAGACGCGTCAGGCAAATCCTCATTCTCCTCTCGAGGTGGTCGCAATAGCCCAGCTGAGAATGGCACAAGCCGTCTGGGAAGCTCCCAAGCTGCTTCTGGTGCAGAGAGCTGGAAGCGTGCTGCCGAAGTGACGCAGAACCTGAAGCAGAGAATTGAGATGATGAAGGTATGTGTTCGAAACCACAGTGATGAGTGGACATGCAGCTAACTCATCCTTAGGCAAAGCAGGGCATTGGAAGACCGCCGCCGCAATAGATATCTTGTTTCTTAGCTTTTCTACGCACTAGTCGTATGCAGATAAATTGCGCTTTGGCATCTTCATGCGGCGTTCGGTTGGTTTCGGTCTACACATCTCCTCTGGGTCTGAGGGGACCGGTACAATAGGGGTTGGGCAAGGTTTGCATCAGAGGTTAGGGGTTTTGGCGCGTCGTGATTCATACCAAAGATTCCCCTTACGTCTTTCACGTCATACTTCGGTACGACCATTCGTACTGTAGAGCATTATAGGATGTTCAGTCTGTGTGCAGAAAGTGCCAGCCAGCCTCGCCGCATGCCGCGTGCATTAGGGTCTGTGTTCGGAGCTGTGCCTCACAGGATTCTGCCTGAGCCTCAGAACAATGAAAATGTTACACACAATGCCTGCCGATATGCATGAACGTTTGTACCCCTGCATACTTCGGTCACTATTTTACAATGGACTCTAGACTGTCTTTGCGCATGGAAAGGGTCGTCACTGATCTCGACCCCATACCGTTAACGCTCGCCGCAGCGTCTACACAGCACACTACTACAATCGACCTATCAAACGCACAAAATGAAGTTACCCGCCCTGAACTACTTGACGTGTTCAAGAGCGTAATCGAGAATGGGATGACAGCTGATGCAAGTTGCCAATTGTATATATAAAGCAATTTCCTAACCTAACCAAGCAGATATTCGCTTTGCCCACGGCGCCGGGTGGTGAACCCCAACTCCGAGTAACTCTATCAGTGCTCTTCAACTAATGCTTCAAGCCTGTTCATCCTGTCAAAGCCTGAACATATCATCCTCACTGCAGGCGCCAGCGAAGCAATGAAGGAGGTGAGACGTGCTGTATGCGACGATGGAGACAGCATTATCATCCCTGGCCCTTATTGGCGTAAATCGTAGCTGCCCTCATGACCAAGATCTGCTCATCGAATGCAGCCGGCTTTGAGCCTTTAGACTCAACGAGAGCAAACGTCATCATTATCGTCGCCTAGCCACCCACATAACCCAACTATGCCAGCTAACTTGTCCCATCATTCCAAACGGCATATGACTTCTCTCCAGTCAAGAAGCACATTAAGGCAGTCTTGCTTTCGAATCCGTCGAACCCGCTGGGTAGATGCTACCCTAGAAGTGTCTTGACCGATTGTTTGGAGTTCTGCCAGGAGCGAGGGCTGCACCTGATCTGTGATGAGCTATATGCTCTAACTGATTTCGGACGCACCAATAAGGGCGAGGAATTCGTATCTGTGCTATCCTTGACCGAACCCTTTATGCCGGAGGGTGAGATCAAGGTCGATCAAAATCGTGTGCATGTCATCTGGAGCGCGAGTAGGCTGTTGGGCGTGAGTGGGTTGAGAGTGGCATGTCCAAATCTGAATCGAGGGCCGTCAAGGTGGTAAAGCTAACAACAGGCAGGGTTGCTTCGTTTCGCAGCATGACCCTGAGCTCATCAAAGCCATGGCTCAGAGATTTGATCAACTATGTAAGCGTCAAAGACGATAAATATAGATGCTTGTCTTGCGCGCGTGTTTGCTGTGATCCCAAGGTGATGGACAACTGAGTGGCTGGTGCGCGAAAATCGCCTGACGTCACAGCAGCGCACCTTCGTTGTTGAACGTTAAACCCCCCCCCCTTCCTTCTTGCAAATACCACAACAACAATCGAAGCAACACACATTACGCAATGGCCCCTCCATCGAACCCCACCATACAGACACTCCTGCGCTACACATACCGAGCTAACATGGTCTTCTTCGCGGGCTTTGGAGCCTGGTACATGCTCAAAGGCCCCGGGCGCGAACAGGAGCAAGATATCGCGACTCTGACGCAGCGAGGAGATGATAATGTCGCGAAAGATACGAAGTAGACAGTATTTATCCCGCACTTGTACTCTACGATGTTACCGACGCTTCCGCATACAGAATGGGAATTAGCTGCTGCAACCAACCGACCGTTTCTATCTATTCTCATGCTGTCTATTCTGAGGCGCACGCTCGAAAGCTCTTTACTACGAACCATCCGAAGAACACCCAAGTGCTTACGCCTCGTTCTCGAAGCCCATCGCCGCCCAATCATTGTTCGTCTTCTCCTGTAGCTCCTTGGGGTAGCTTCCCTTGAAGCTCGCCGCCTGCCAGGTAGCTCCTGTCGTGTACTCGCTTGGCAATAACGCGTCACTCACGACCTTGCCGCCTTTATATGGACTGTGTGCTCCGTGGCCGTTGTAGGGGATCAATGGGAATGCTCGAGTGTCCGGAAAGAAGATTTCATCATCGCCTGGCCTGCACCGAGTCGAGAAAGCCCACATGACATCCTTGCCGTCGTATACATCGATATCGTCGCCAACAAGCACCAGCCTGTGGATGGTGTATCCCACCTTTTCACTAAAGACAATGTCACCGATCTGCTTTGAAAACGTCTTCGAGTCGGTCTTCATCTCCCTAAGCTTAGCGGTGTCAACCTTCAGCCCTACCCAGGTGACTTGCGACTCGAATGGTGCGAATGCGTCGGTAATAGGAAGACCTTTGTCTTGACACAGCTGGCGGATTTCTGCTGCAGCCAGGGAGCCAATCATGGTGTGTGTCTCATCTGTGAGTCGTCCACAAGCCGATACAGGGAGGATGGCATTATCACGGTGGGTGATGCAATCAACCTTGTACTTTGGCTGCTGGTGTGCATTGCCTGGAAAAACTGTATCTTTTTGATTAAAACAAAGACTCGAACGTTGACGACTGAAACGTACCGTACCCGTGCATCTCACCAAAGGGTCCTTCAGCTGCGGTCTGAGTGACGGACAAACTACCCTCAAAGACGATCTCCGAGTTCGCAGGCACCAGAAGGTCGTTTGTCTCGCATTTGACAACGTCCAAGGCCGTACCAGTCATCGCGCCGATATACTCAGCTTCAGTCACACCATCAGGAAGCGGCGTACTTGATGCCATTATAGCGGCTGGAGGGACACCGAAGCACAGCGCCCAAGGGCAATCCTTTCCAATCTTCTTCCACATCTGCTGAATCTGCCATATGTGCTGGGGTGGAATCACCAGACCGACGAGGTGCTTGTCATCATGGATCATGGCCCTAGCGATCGACCAGTTCGTCCACTTACCATCCGGTGATTGCACGATATGCATACCGTAAGTCTGGATGTATTTGCCACCGTCTGCTTGGTGAATAAGTGGGGTTGGTAGTTTTGTCAGGTCAATCTCATAGCTTGACAGCTTGTTCTCTTTGCACGAGCCAGTCGTGACGATGTTTGGCTTGACACCAGGCTTCTTGCTGGCAGACAGTATCTTGTCCAGAATCTCCTTCATACCCGCATCCGGTGGCAGGGCAAGATGGCGTGCAAGCCTTCCATACTTGCCCTTCTTTGCATTCCGTAGCGAGCCTGGAGCACCAAGGATTCGAAATAGGCCATTCTGTGCCCCTTTCACGTTGTTGAAGAGCGGTGCTTTGTCGTCTGTTTCGCAGGACTTGCGGATGATGGCGGAAACCTCGAGGTGCGGGTCCTTCTCTTCGTTGATTTCGGCAAGGTCGCCGTCTTTTTTCAATGCCTCAACGAAGGAACGGAAGTTCAGGTGGGGTAGATCTTGTGCGGATGTTGAGGTGCTCATTGCTTTCGAGATAGTAGGCAGGTGGCGGGTGAGAGTGCGGGCTTGGTGCAGACGGACGATGTTTGGTAAAGGCATTGTTGAAATACGTAGACCCCAAGAAGCAATGGTTAATGCTTATATATCGACATTCTGAGGTATTCAGCCGGCTCGTACGTTCGGATCAACCTCTGGTGTTTCATTACGACTCGGCTTCGGTATCGGTATCGGCGGCGTGGCCCACTTCGGCGAAGGCAAGCAATGAAGCAATGTGCACACTGCGTTCGGGCTCGGTCGTAGCTCGGGATGCGAATGGTTATATTATCCGTCCAACTCTCCTGCCCTTGATCATTGTTCCCACAGCCTCCGTACAGCACAACAATCATGGTAGCAGCACGCAGCATCCAGAAGCATGTTTTTGTACCCTTGTCAAGGTCGGGGGTCCCATTGCGTAGCTCATGCCACGATACTATTTCCTCGATAGTCAATACGAGATATCTTTCAACAAGCCAGTCAAAGCAACAACACCTCCTCACGTCAACCCATGGTTCAACGCCGCCACGAAAACGCATCGTGATGGGAGTCACAGGTGCGACCGGAACACTATATGCCATTCGAATGCTGGGGCTACTTAAAGAGCTAAACGTCGAAACGCACCTGATTTTCTCGAAATGGGCCTTGGCTACTATGAAGTACGAAACCGAGAGGTCCTTCGCCGACATTGCAGCCCTTGCAACGAAGTACTACGCTATGAAAGACATGGCAGCTCCGCCATCGTCTGGCAGCTTCCTTCACGACGGTATGATCGTTCTCCCTTGCTCGATGAAAACACTAGCCGCTATTCGTTCTGGCTTCTGCGACGACCTTATCTCGCGATCGGCCGATGTATGCTTGAAGGAGCGACGGAAGCTACTGTTAGCTGTCAGAGAGACCCCTCTCAGCGCCGTTCATCTAGACAACATGACGTTTCTTGAAAGAGCTGGAGCGACAATCTTCCCTCCAGTACCTGCATTCTACACCAGGCCGAGAACGATAGAGGAATTGATTGACCAGAGCGTTGGCCGGATGCTTGACAATTTTGGCATTCATGTGGAGAATTTTGAGCGCTGGGAGAGCTTTCGGCTGGACAAGAAGTCGGAATGAAGAACGGGCGTCGAGCTGTATTCAGTCAGATCCCGGGAAAGTCGTTATTGAGGCCGAGCCAAAATTGGTCATGGAACGTCGGCTCGGTATCTGAAAGCATCATGATTAGTAATATCCATGTATGGAAATTGTACAAGAAGGTGGAACATACCCCATAAGATTGAATCGAAAGAGTCCAAGGTACTCTGATCAAAAGTGGTGGGGATCAGGTCCGGCAAGGTTGCAATGTTGCTTGGGTCAGGCACCGGTTGCGTTGAGCTGCCTGAACCCATGGGAACAAGCGTAGCAGGATTTGGTTGTGTTTGCCTCGTAGCAATCTTGCGTAGAGCAGCGATAGCTCTCGTGTGCGGCATGGAGAGACCAGTGTCTCTGTCGGATCCATTGTCAAGTGTTGGGATGACTACCTCCAGGAATTGCTTCTGCATGATTCTAGTTTCAGCGTTCTTGTCTGACTCGTGCAATAGTTCGAGCAGGAGTGCAGAGCTCAATGCTTCGTGTAGGGTTGTCCAAGTTCGTATAGCGTATGTAGTGAGCTTCTGTAGATTCAAGAAATGGCGAACGGTATTTGAGAGTGCAGCTCGACCTCTGGTGTTCAAAGCCATGCACTCTTGGTGGTTCTCGTTATCCGAGGCCAAAAATACAGGCCTACATATGACTGAGACTAGGAAACTCATGTGAAGGTTGATGGTATAGTGCTCGAGGCGGTCTTGCATGCTGAGACACGCTGTTCTTGTTTGTAAATGGGGCGAAGACTGCGTGATGAGGTTGTCGACTTGTCTAAGAGACTGATGGATTCGACTGAGGTTGATCTCGCGGGCGAGATGCATCAAATTGCCGACACAGAGTCTCGTGATCCCCCACATCATCTGTGAATAGTCCAGAACTTCTGCTGGTGTCGAGGAAGGAAGGTTTGACAGTGGCAATGTAGGTAAAGAGGTCGGGCGATCAAAGCAAAGCGATAGGATGCTGTCATGCTGCAGCACTGTCTTCCAGAGCTGGGATCGCATTCGTTTGTCACTGGCGGAAAGGCTTTGAATGTTTTCAGCGTCATGCAAACCAACGCTCTGCGCCAACCTCATGGTAGTGCCGAGTAACGCCCATGATGCGTTAGCGTCTCCGTCATTTCGAATGAAGGACCCAAGGAGAAGTAATGTTTGCAAACATGGCGCAGTTGGCCGAATGAGGTAGTTCGCTAGATGAAGCGCGCGGAAGCTCTTCGATGCAAAGTCTCGTGAAATCCTCCTTCGTTCGGACTGCACAAGATCGGAGTATTGCGCTCCGGATGCGAGGATAGCAAGGATAAGGGCAATAGTAGCGGCCGAGGTCACGTCAGACATGATGGTAATGCTATCTTCTAGATAGTCTGCGATCTTGAGGTCCAAAGGTTCTATGTCAATTAGTGGGCTTAGTGGATGCACCGTTGAGCGATAGAGATGGTAGTATCTTTGCATGATTAGCATGAGTCATCCGACCCTGGAAACGATCCCAGCATACCTCTGAACACTTTCTCGGCCAGGAAGAATCTTTGTCAACTCTAAGAAGCCGCTGTCGCGCTCATGATAGCGTTGGAAGGGGTTCCAACTCAGGACGCCTCCTAGAGCGAGGGCTGGAGAGACATCCTGAGCTACTTCACTGCCAGTCTCGGTGGCGAGCCGCTGCATGTATGCCGTAGTCGACTCTAAACCCAAGAATGGGGGGGCTCTGGTCACTTCCCGTTTTGATCCGGGTCGCAGCTGCTCGACAGACACTGTGACGTGCCCAGGTGTTGTGTCCCATACACGATCGGCAGGATAGGTGCATATCACGGGATGGCCACGCCTGACGCACATTGCGCATGGTTGTCTATTAATCAGTACATAGAATGCGAGGAGAATGCCATGAAAATGTCATACCCAGTGTCGCACTTAACTTTGCGTTTGTTGCACGGATAACAGGCAACTTTGTTCCGGGACCGTTTCCTCTCCCCGAGGATTCTGTCGGCTTCATCCGGAAAAGAGAAGGCTCTCTTTGACGCCATCCACGATCTGAATGATAGAGAGGTTCGCTTTAGTAGTACTGGCGTGATGCTGGCGCCTGATGTAGGAGGATGTAAGGGTGTTACAGCGTTCGGCAAGCTCGGAAGACGTCGGCATCGGAAGCAACCACAACCTAGCGTATAAGCTCGGCCATACCGAGTGTGTGCACATGCCGCCCATGTTTGATTGATTGAGTGATTGATTTAACATCCTATGTGAGTTTGAGACTATGGAAGACAAGAGGAGCAGTGGCTCCTTTAGTAATGCAAAGATTTAGTTACATGAGGCCTCCTTGGTGGCCTGGTCGGCGGCCTCGTTCCCGGGAATGCTCACATGGGCAGGTATCCAGCGGACAGTCACTGTCCATCCTTTATCCTGGAGTTCCTGGACCTGTCGCGCAATCTCTTTGAAGATGTAGGCCCCTGATTGTCCTTCTGCCTTAGCTATAGACCAGATAGCGGCCTAGTTGTCTGTATATATGGCTATCTCTTTCTATTCGCCGTGTTTGTCTACGTATTCTTACACGATCTGCTCGATGGGAAGAGGGAACGACTCTATGTCTAGCGCCGCTCTCAACGTAGCTCTGTAAGCACCACTGATGACTCTCGCTGCTTTTGCCTGTATGCTCTGCAGGATGTTGAGCATCTTCCTGGTGTACAGCTTCCCTTTCAGACTAGCGTTCGACCATATTGAGCAGGCGTACAACATCTGCAGGAGCGCGGTGCCTTCATATATCCGCCGCAGGTTGAGAAGGCTGGCACCCCAGTTGGAGCCTCCCAGGCAGCTGAGCGCGTTGACTGTCTTTGTTGTTTTTCGTCTGATCTGCTCTGTGTGCTCTTTCCAGTGTAGCTTCGCATCCATTGTCAGTCCAAGATATTTGCACGTTGCTTTGGGCTGTATCTTGGCCCACTTGGTTCGAATGGAAGTCTCAGTACTGATGCGCTTGTGTGATCTGGTGAAGTACGTGAGCTGGAACTTGCTTGGGGCAAAGACTGATGCATGTTTGCTAGCCCATTGCTCTCTCAAGGATCTTGCCCAACGTGTCGCACGTCTGCTCTGTTGTCTTGCCCCATGCCAGAATGCCGCCATCGTCTATGTAACCTGTGGATATGGCATCTGGCGCATGGTTGCATTCATCTATCAGATCGGCAGTGTAGAAGAGGTAGAGGATAGGCAATAGCGGCGAGCCCTGTGGTATGCCTGTGTTTATCTGGTAGGCCGTTGACCGGAAGCCGTCGATGGTGATACTCCTGTGTCTGTTGCTGAGGAAGCTTGCGATCCACTTCACTGTCTTTTCGTCTACTCGCCTCTTCCTCAGGTCGTGAAGCAGGCGTGCCGGAGACATCAAGCAGCAAGAGACTCGCCACCTGACTAGTGCCTTGGCTCCATGCTTTGTAGATCTTATGGGTGACGGCATGGAGTGCGTGCTCAGTAGGTCGCATCTTCGTGCCGCCCATGTGTGTCTGCGGTAGGACATGATGGGTCTCAGCCAGGTAGCTGAGCCGTCGTGCTATGACTGCATCCATGATCTTGCCTGTGTTGTTCATCAATGCACACTCTGCAAGGGTTTTATCCACTTTAAACGTGGCGTTGAGTTATGGTGTTGAGGATTTTGGTGCATAATACGCGGTCGGCGCATCTGGGGATGGCGTGCATGTGTTGACTAACTACGGTAGTCAGGCACATAGTCCTTTGCGGGAATAAACCAGTTTGCACCTCCCTTTCTGTAGTTTATCATATTGCCTAATCTTTACCCATAGTCAAGCCTAAGCATATGCTACTCCTATTTTCAACTTTTCCCCACCAACAGTGTCCTCAAATACCAGCTGGGTCCTTTCATCCTTTAATCGAACCATGACCTTCTCTTTAAAAACGTCGACAGTCTCAATGCCACCTCCAGTGTTTTCTAGTCGGCTAGAAGGAGTCGAATTCATTGCAAGCGCGGTCAGTTCTGAAGGAGAGCCCCAGCTGCTTGAATACCATCCGGTCGTTAAAGAATACGCAACGTGGCACAGAACAAGTAACACGTAAAGTGAGAGAGCAAACATTGCTGCGATTTGTGTTGTCCCCTTGGGGCTGTACGCGTAACCCAGGATCTGTACTTTGAGCACAAACTTGGTGGCATTCTCTTTATCGATCTCAGAGATGTCGAAGGCATCGCCACCATACCCCAATCGTCCGTTCTGGGGAAGAATCTGGTTCACCCACTTGCCAAGGCTCCATGGGTCCGAAGGATTGTCTAAACCGGCGAGAGTACCGACTAAAGTTCTTTCGAAATTTGCTCGACCGATACCGTTAACAACCAGCGTCGCTAGGATGTTCTCGACGATTATAGAGAACCACTCTGGATTCGTATTGGGCGTTGATGTCCATAGTCCCGCTGTTGATGCCATAGTAGAGAAAACAGTTTCGTTTGTTTGGAGGGATGTCGATACCACAGGGTTGAGGTATGCTGCCCATTCGGCACTGGGCTTAACTGTCTGGTAGGTCGCATTGAAAGTCCCGACGTTATCATATCCAGGGGGGGCGCTGAAGACGTGTGTTATGGAACTTCGTGAGGCTTTCAGCGTGATATCTGCTAGTTTGCTGTCAATGCTGCATGCGTGATATGCAGCTGGACCTGCATTTGACTCTGGAACTGTAGCCACCGCTAGCAGGGAAGACTGGGTTGCTTGCAGGAACTCGGCATCGTCGATCCAGTATAGTGAAGGGCGGTTGTTGACAGTAAGTAGTGTTTCGATTTGCGAAGTTATGTTCGTGTTATTGATTTGGAACCAGTCCTCGATACTAGCGAAGCTTCCAAGTCCGGCTGCAGAGCCTGGACCACCACTGAGTGTGACATGGCGAAAGCCAGGGAAGTTAAGGTTGACCGTATCGCCCAATGCATAGTCGGTACCGTGACATCGCGTCAGAACAATTGGCTGTAGGGTATCCGTCATAAAGGAAGCATCTCGACGATACTTAAAGTTGCCAATGTCTGCATTTGCCGCTGCATTAATCCAGTATCTCTCAAGGTCGACCAATGCATCCGCAACTATCGAAGGCGACACGCTCGCTAGCGTGAATGCGTTCGCCCAAAGGAGTGAAGAAGCTATGTCGCGGATGTTCCTTGTACGGAGAACAAACTGGCGTAGCGATGAGCGTCCAGGCATGTACAGTGACTGCGGAATGGCTCCCATGCCACCAAGAGACTGCCAATACGGAAAATACTGCTCATTGAAGACTTGCCAGCCACCGGCTGGACAAGATGGATCACCGTTGTCGAAGGCGCAATGACTCAGGTCCGTAGAAGCCTCTATCCTCTCAGGATTCAACGAAGATCTCGTGGCGTTGATCCAAAATGTCGTTCCACCAGCGGGCCACTCATCCAGTCGTGGTCTCATAAGTATACCAGTGGATGGGCCAACTGTAAGTCCCGCGATCGAGCATACAACGAGCAGGCAGATGACAAACCATTTTTTCCGCTTCTTTTGCCACTCATTATAGATTGTGCCCCAAAGTTCCGGTGACCAAAGAAAGGTAAGGTCCTTGAACTGGGTTGCTGAGAACACAGTACCAAATGGAACACCATCGCCAAACACTAACTCTTTCCGGATATATGTAATGACTATGGCGCTAAGTGAAGCAAGCATGAATAGTTCATGTAATTTCGCTGCAAAAAGTAGGGCCGCCAGCTTCTGATTGTCTTGCCCATTAGCGCCCGAAAGTTCACCGCCAATGTAGTGGTTAGATCCGTTGAGAACAAGTAAAGCAATTGCTGCCGATATTGGAACAAGATGTACGATGCATCGGAGTGTAGCCTTGCGTTTACTTTGCTTCATCACCACCTTCTTTGTCTCTCTGTCTGGCGAATCCATTATTTTAGCAAGAAGGTTGGAGCCGATTGAAAGCCCGAGGGTCTTAAAAAGTTGTTGAATATATGAGCGGAAGCCTCGATAGGGCTTCGAGGCATCGTGCGGGATCTGAATATTAAATTGTCGACCGGCTGTGTCTTCGGATGAGGAAATAGATGGTGTATTGCCTTTTGAGCTTTGAATCAAGCGTTAGCTTCTAGCCGTCCATAATGTTGACTGCTGTGTGGACATCGATAACTATTCTTCTGTACAGAGCGGACTATCGCAGGGAAGGACATACGGATTTGTGGTGATCAACGACGTCGTTGAGTAACCTGCACCTGGTAGGGCAGACATGTCAGAAGGTTCTTGGTCTCCCAACGAAGACTCCAGTCTGTTCAGCTCCCAAGTGCTCATCATGCCACTCGCAGCAGAGGCTTGCGGAATGCGGATGAGGCCGGAGCTGGGTAGATCGAAAAGTATATTGAGGATGGTAGAGGGAAGGACTGATTATATCGAACGGGTAGCCTCATCGCAAGATGGCAGATGGAAGGTGGGCATCATCTAGCCCCTGCATGATACACTACATGAAACGTCCTTTTTTGGAAGTCATACCGCACAGCTGATCCTACGACGCATGTTACCTCGAGGGTCCAACGACGATCGTCACCATTAGAAACTGTCATATGTAACACCGTGCAGTCCAACCGTAAGTTAGTACGTATAGCATTTAGACCTCTGTCAATATAGTCACGAGGTGATTCCAGGACGCATTTCTAAGCTCGACTCGAGCGACAGCAAAGTCCAATGAATGGTAGCCGGCAACCGCAATTTGCTGAGATGAGGCAGAAATAATGCAGCGTCTACGTATTGCCTTGCAGCCGCACGACTGTCAAGCTAAAAGAGGGTCTTTGGTTGGCGGATAAACCTAGTCATAAGCGCTTATGGTTGCGTGGTGATGAGAATG
Source organism: Macroventuria anomochaeta (assembly GCF_010093625.1). Lineage (NCBI taxonomy): Eukaryota > Fungi > Ascomycota > Dothideomycetes > Pleosporales > Didymellaceae > Macroventuria > Macroventuria anomochaeta. The sequence continues at coordinate 27,776 of NW_022985364.1, forward strand.
CCTGATTTCAGGGTCGACAGGCGGTTAGATGAATGATGTTATTGGAGCATGTGGGGACGGCCCCACATGTCAGGTCTATGCTTCGCCGTACCCGCCTAATGCCGCGAGCTTCTTTTCGCTTGCAGCTGAAGGACGAAATCCTCGATCAGTTGCGCAGCTCTCATTTCCTCGACCTACAGCATGCCTCTACGAAGCCTCGGTGGCAGCAATGATGCGCAACCTACGAGTGCTACGTCGTCGTCCAATTAAGCAAGTTCTCATTCTTGTTTTCATTTTATTCAATATTTTTGAGGTTGCGCAAATTCTGCGCTGCCTTTCGAGCCCTACGAACGAACCTGTTACTCAACGATCGGAACGAGTGTACATCGCTAGTATACATTGGAACAACGAGCGGATTCTGCGAAGTCATTGGAACGATGCCGTAATCGCTCTGGCTAATGCGCTTGGCCGGGAGAATGTCTTCGTTACAGTCTACGAAAGCGGGAGTTGGGACGATAGCAAAGGCGCCTTGAGAGAGCTTGACATGGCGTTAGCGGCACATAAGATCAGGCGAAACATAACTCTTTCGGAGACTACTCATCTAGATGAGATCTCTGTAGTGAACAGAGGCTCAGGCTGGATCGACACACCCAGGGGAAGGAGAGAGCTCAGACGGATACCATATCTTTCTCGACTTCGTAACTGGACCCTTGAGCCTTTGCAGGAGCTAGCTCGGCAAGGGGAGCGGTTTGATAAAGTTCTTTTCTTGAACGACGTCGTATTTAATGTATGCCTTATGGGCTGACTCACTCGAATGCCTGGAGTAGCTGACGATAGTACAGACGGACGACATTTTCCGATTACTCAATACAAACGATGGAGACTTTGCAGCCGCTTGTTCACTGGACTTTAGTCAGCCTCCGCAGTTCTACGATACATTTGCGCTCCGGGATGCCGAAGGTCATGAAAGACTCATGCAGACGTGGCCGTACTTCCGAGCCAGGGAGTCCCGAAGAGCGATGTTGAGAAATCGTCCCGTGCCCGTGACTAGTTGTTGGAATGGCATAGGTAAGTCTAAGATATTATTGATGGGCTCTACAGTCTATAGATTCGTTCCCTTATATATTTTCCTGTCAATGGCTAATTCGTTACGTTCCAATGCAGTTGCGATGCCTGCTGGACCTTTCGTTTCGAGTCCCTCGCTGCAATTTCGTGGCATTCCGGACTCTCTTGCGGCTTCGCATGTCGAAGGTTCTGAATGTTGCTTAATACACATAGACAATCCTCTTCGTGTCGAGAAACGAACTTACGTAAATCCTCAGGTGCGTGTAGGGTATAGTGGTGAGGCATACGATGCTGTACATCCGCAAGGATTGCTTCTTTCCTCTTGGCAGGTATTCAAGGCCTTGTGGGAAAATCGTATCCGCCGATGGATGACTTCACCTTGGCTCAAAGAGGGGGAGGTTTCGAGAAGAGTCAAAAGGTGGAAAAGTATGAGCAGAGAAAACGAAGAAGCTGGAGAGATCTGCCTTATCAACGAAATGCAGGTACTGGTTGAGAATGGCTGGGCTCATGTTTAGACAGTCGGTTTGCTGAATAGCCCAAGATTCTTTGGTACATTAGAGTTAATATTTGCACTACCAAGAGACACATAACAAGCTAGTAGATTCGTGCAACATGATCCACAAGCGAGCTAGTCACTTGCTCAAGTTTCGCGTCCTCGCACGTTCATAACTCAGCTTCTGTGCACTCAGACGATTGCGATAACATTACCCAATGTAATTACCAACATACTTGCCACAATTAATTGCAAAAAGTTTGGAATCTCAGCGAAGCGTTTTGCCGCGAAAACATTCCTTCTACAGTAGGACCGCAACAGTATTGCTGCTTCTAATTAACTCTCTGGTAGCGGGTTGGTATTGTAGCGAAGGTAAGCAGTAACATGGGTGTTGTGTGTTTATTGTCGTTAGCAACTGACGGACGGGCTGCACAGACGCTGATCTAGCCGGCGACGTGCATTGTATGGTACTGCGTACAGTGAACAGTTTGTTTACTAGGCGTAGTGAGAGGCCTTGGGCAAGAGCGAGGTGTGCTTCGAGATTACGTCACTATTGAGCTCTGCACGCGCGCTTGGCTGACGAATAACAGCTTCGGAGAGGGAGGGGGGTAGCTAGTTGACTGCCAAGAACGGCTTCGTGCCAGCGCTAGCGCGTTGCCCCCGCCAAGCAACAAATGAAATCGCCTTTCATTCAGTCCGTGCCTTGTCGTTCGCGTGACATGCGACATCTCCTCAGAGCCTCACTGTTGACCCCACAACAGAATTTCAGACTTCAATGTTCATATCTTCAAAAGACCGCCTGACATTCGACACAAGGTCTTCTATGATCACCGCCAACGACCAGTTTCTGCCGCCAGTAACAAGTCGAGAACAGCCAATTTGCTTCACACAGATGAGAGGTGTCACGGTATCCTCTCCAGATCCCCTGACAATATCCGGATCCGCTCCGTACTGTCCCTGACTGTACGCACCAAATCCCCAGCGTCCTTACACACCTCCAAAGCGGACGTACAACCTCT
>NW_022985364.1:33186-33770 GCF_010093625.1 Macroventuria anomochaeta
AGCATGGGTACACAGACTGAGGGAACCAGTGAGGTTAACCTCAAGGAAGCATGCGAGCAAGCGCTGATTGCAGTCAACAACCTACTCAAGACCGAGAGTGAGTGGCATGACGAGTGGTTTCAAGAATGGGCACACAACAACCATGCGACTCGTGAGCACCTAGAACGAGTTGCCTGCAACCAGAGGGGACTCAATGAGCCTGACTTTGATCGACAACCCATTAGGCTTCCAAGCCCTTGCCCACAGTACGACCTAGACCACCGGAACCCTCACCACGAGAGGATAGACTGGACCTACTGCGCATACGACGCTTGTATGATACACTACCAGGAGAAGGTTGATGCAGGGTGGTTTCCTTCACCACGCACCACCTGTCTACAGCCTTGGTACAAATGCACCAACGATGTATGCGAGATACACCTGATTGACAAGCGGTCTAAACTCCACTTTCCGGGTACTGAGGACCCACAAGCGGTAGTACAGATGCAGCTAGTTGTCAACGGATCATGCTTCAACCCACGATGGCAGAACTGCCTGAATCCCGCCTGTGAAGCTCACCGAGCAAGCAAGGACCAGAATGGATT
>NW_022985364.1:33780-77718 GCF_010093625.1 Macroventuria anomochaeta
CCGGAAAATTCTGCAATTGAGGGGCAGAACAGCTAGCAGGACTGCACCTGGGCTGCACTCCACAACCAGAAGGCTGGAGGGTCTGAAAATGGAGGGAATGGCTCTTGGGAGTGTGCTGAGATGGATTCTGATGGATTTGGGATGCCAGGAGGCCTGGGGAACAATAGAGATGTCGACCAGAAGTTGGTGTTGTTGGAATTGAAGGAGTGGATTGAGTTTTGAATTGCCACCTTGGACTTCATCAGCAGCACCAAGGTGGGCACAAGGAGGTGGCATCTTGGGCAGTCTTCAGAAGACCTGGCATAGGCATGCTACACCAGCTTCCATTTCCTTTGTTTATTTGTTTTGTACTTCTTTTGTTTTCAGCATCTTTGCTCTGGGCCTGAGCCCTCACCATCCCTTGTACCTGCATTGACCTCACTCTCATGTAACTAAATTTTTGCATTTCCAGAGGAGCTACTGCTCCTCTCGTCTTCCATAGTCTTAGACTCAGATAGGACGTTAAACCAATCAATCAATCAATCAATCAATTACACACCTCCGAAGCGGACGTACAACCTCCGGTCACCTCCGGAGCAGGCCTGTAACCTCCGAAGCGGGAGTATCAGAATTCTGCAAGCCCTGCTCTAGGACTTGCAACCCTGATACCTATCCAAATCAGTTCCGATTATTAACCGGTAACCAAACAAACCCACACGTAAGTATATAGACTGTTGCTGGTAGAGTTCTGTTCGGTACACAACGTCTTGTACCTACTTAGATACCGTACGTAGTAATTGATTTAGACTCCTAGCAAGTCCTAAAGGGCCTACTTGTAGCATCTTCGTGACATTAACGGGAGGTGTTGTGGGGTCTGCTTGTTTCCTCAGTTGCAGAATGAATGATTCGCTTTGCCAACCTGGAACACGCATGTCTTGTTGTATTTATGGAAGCAAAGAACAAGCTGTGCATGGAATTAGTAAGTGCAATAAAACCTTGAGTATAAAGAAATCAGCAATTTCATCTGCTGTTTGTTAAGTTGATATATAATATTTCAGAGCCGGTAGCTATGACGGAGTTCATAATACCATTTGCTTGCGCGTTCGTTATATTCTTCTTGTTTCCCACCAATGCTTCTTCTTTACGCGTCCTGACCCTGCAACTTCCCCACCGCCTCTGCCAGTGCTTCGCGCATTGCCCCAATAGCCCCATTTTCCGTGCTGATCCCAGAACCACCAACGCCCGAGCTCTTGGGCCAACTTCACCCACTCTTTCGCCTTTACACCATGCTTGACTTTGATAATCGACACCAGCTCGTCCATGGTCCACGCTATTGTCGGATTCGCCTCAGTGGGATCTGTCGCAATATCGGTGAAGCGCAAGGGAATGCTAGAGCAAAGAGGGAACACCAGTCGAAACGATGTGGAGGCTTCGCTGATTGCCAGGAGAGATCCGCCCGGGTTGATTGCGGAAAAGTGGAACGGCTGGAAGAAAGCCTTCCCAACACCGCCATCTGCAGTCAGGACGCTGTAGTTCAGATGGCGGATTAACGAGTTGCCTTGATACTTTGGCAGTAATGTTTTGGCCGTCTCAGCAGCCAGTTCCGGGAGAGAGTCGGTCTGCAGGAGGAGGTCGAGAACGGTTGGTATGACAGATAAAGGGGTCGTCGAAGCCTTCAACTGAATCTTTGGTAGGTCCGGGTGGACAAAGAGAAGCGGGATTGCGAAGTTTGAAATGTGGCCGTTGTTCACAGCAGATTGTGACTTATCCAGGGAGTTGAATGCGAGGCCGTGGTCTCCTGTCATGATGATGAGCGTTTCGTTGAGCGCGCCAACGTCGTGTAGCATCTGGAAGATGTCCGATACCCAATCGTCCTGGTACTTGATAGTATTCAAATACCCATCTAAGGGATCTTCAGGACGCCATCGCTGTTTGCTTAAGTATTCGGTGTGTCCGGCCCAATCCTTAGGCGTTGCGAATGGGTGGTGCGGAGAGCTCGTGAGGTGGGAGACGAAGAGTCGCTTTCGCTGTTGTCGGGCATCAATGAACATGTCGCGCAGGTAGTCGAGACTTTCTGTTTCAGGGTAGCCGAAGTAGTTCACCCATGGCCGCTTCGGAGGGTAGTGTCTCGATGTCGGGTCCGAAAGCACGCGTTCCGCAATGACGTTCCTAAACCCCATTTGTTCGTCCAACACGTCTTGCGAGTCAAACTGATCTGTGACCGATTGGACCATAGCAGACTCCCAAGGCCACGTTCGATGGTTGTCTGCATGACTTTCGTCACTTCTCCGTAGTTCTTCCGGGTGCTCTTTACGCACATGGGAGCTCATCGCCTGTAGGACCTGCGGCAAGCAAGACTGATAAATCTGACCTTTGGTCTCCTCGGTAAAGTCCACTGGCAACGGTTCTACACCACAGTGACTGCTAAGAAGACTCTTCAGGGTGTATGCTGCTTGTGTGATAGCTCCTTGAACATTTATACCACCCATACCATCCTTGAATGCATGTCTCCATGAACCATCAGCCACAGCATTGTCTTCTGTTCCAAAGCCGTCGGATTCCCCCGACAAAAACGTGGCAACGTTGGTGAGATTCCTAAGTTTTGTGTCGAGCTTCGCGCTTGCGTTGGAAGATACATAGGATGACATAATTGTCTTGTAAGCATGGCTGTTCTTCTTCAGCGGAAACATATCTTTACGCGTACTCTCGAGCGTGAGCAGCATCACGTTCTTGATTTTGGGCTTTTTGATTTTTATGCCATCCGCTAGAGCATCGAAAACGTCAGCATCGAGGTTGGACAGCTTCAGAGGGTCGCAAAGAGGCTCGTATCCAGGTCCAAACCCATGTCGGTGATGTCTCGGAGGTCCATCAGGTCGAAATTCGTTTTGTGTATTGTCTGAATATAGCCGGGAGGGAGGTGGAGGGGACCCACCACGAGGCGGGTGATTACGCAATGGAGGAGGAGAGCCGTGATATTCATGCCGAGGTGGAGGTGGAGGTGGAGGTGAATGATGCCCATGAGGGGGAGGCCCAGGCGGCGCGCAGCTATTGGGAGCATCACAACTTGGATGCTTGAGCCATGGTGGAGGTCCTGGTCCGTTTGCTCTGCTACATGTCGGCGAACGAGGCATCCAATCCAACGATTCAGGTTGACCAAAGTACTCCGTGAATCGGTCCCAAGGAAATAATACGCGCTCAACAGGGTGAGCCAAGCAAAACTCGGAATTTATAGGTTGGAACAAAGCTGCCTCAATGAGTGTCACTGGAAGTGACCCAGACATATGGGCGTATGGTGGTGTTCTTGGTCGGACAAGTTGTAGAAACAGAACTACAATGCTGCAAGTCAGAGTCGTAAAAGTAACAGCTATGGCTTTAGGTGTGTTGAGAGCTCCAAGGACAGGATCGCGGCTGGGAACGCGCTGCTCACGGGTGCCGAGCGATGAAGGCTGTTCCTCGAGAGGGATGAGCAATTCTTCGGCTTCTGTTTTCTTCGGCGCTTTTTTTGTAAGTTGATAGCTCTGTCGAAATGAGCAGCCGATGTTATCCAGCACATGTTCGACAGTATCGTAGAATCTTAGCGCGATAATCCATGCAGTGCTATACAAAATTGCAAACGCAACGATTAACGCAGGCAAGCCGGATAGTAGTAGGCCAAGGCCTCCGCTGCCCCCAAGGACTCTACTGGCTGCCATCCATTGTATTTCGCCGCCTGTTTCGACGAAGAAGGATATTTGTGCGGCGGAACAACCTGCCGTGAAAAGACTGTGACCACACATATTAGCGATTGTACAACAGAGGTCCAAACGGCATCGAAACCTACGCAAGAAAGGCTCCGATCGATCTCCTGACGGTAGATGCTTGACCGCCATTGTATTTATAAACAAGGATCTTGCTGCTGACAAGCAGGAGAACGTCTGGCAGCAGAAATGTAGGAAAGTAGAGAAGATAGAGAAGAATTGGCAATGATCCTGCGTGACTTCCGAGATGCAGTAGCTTTGCGGTAAAGTAGCTGACAAAGAACAAAGCAAATTGGTTCTTGGGCCTCAGGATTGCCTGAAAAGGCGCCAGGAAGTTGACCTGCATCGCATTGGAACAGACAGCGGCCGTGAGATCGTGAGTCGAGAATGCGCGAAGGAAGCCAGGGCAGGGTGGAAAGGAAAAGGAACGCTCGCGAAAATCAAGATCTGAGGCCACCAACACCGATCATTCTGCTGCGAGACATCACAGCCTCAGTAATACGGGGCGCCATCTGAGTAATGTCGCGCGCGGGTGTCGCGTGCACACATATAGCAGGACCGGGAAAATTCCTTCGCCGCAAAGACCACTTCATCCCGCTGCGAAAACGTGCTCTGCTTAGCGTGCTGCTCAGCTACCATAGCGACAACCTTTCAAACAACAGGATGCGGATTGAGCCCAGAGTGGAAGTGACGGCGGCGTCTCCGTAGAAGCTCCCCACAACCTCGGGAAGGAAGTTGATAGGTGTCTAGGGACGGCTGAGCCTTGCCAATATTAGATTAGCTACCTCTAAATAAGGCGGCTGGGTCAGCCTTGTCTGTTGCGCTATTATTCAGGGTGATGACAAGCGCAGTTCCAGACGCACTAAGACGTGAAATGGTAACCAAGCACGTGCTTTTCAGGAGATCATCAGGGGTCTTTAAATCGCTGAAGTGGACCTCCTCCGCCCGCGGACGGCGCTGCGATGTTGCATGCTGTAGGGGCGCGACTGGACTCTGCCACCAACACATCGATGGGAGTCCAGGGATGCTCCACGGATCTTGTTTCTGAACTGTTGAACACGAGGTGGGAGCATTGTGGCGCCGCTTGATAAAGTCTGGCTATGTCGCAGCTGCCCAAGCTGGCTATCGCTTGGAATCACCGGTGAGCGTCGCGCTGTGCACCTGTACGACGTTGTCGGCGGTGGCCTTGATTCGGGCTGAGTCGTGTGCGCTCTCTTGGGGAAATATGCTGGAGACGGCATGGCGTTGCTGTTTGCTCGAAGCGACGTCTCTTGTAAGAACCTCCAAGATCCACGAGAAGTACGTGCCCAGACACTGCACCCCGCAATGCACACTCCAAGACCTGAGTGCTGGACCCCGAAACCAGCCCTTCTCTGCAGCGAATGATGCGCTCTGCCTCGTGCACTTAGACTTACAACTTGCGTGACTTGCGAATATTGCGGCACGGTTGAAGCCTCCGGAGGGAGTAACTCGATGCAGAGATGCAGAAACAATGTGTTTTCTAAGGCGGGTCGCACCCATGTCTTGTGTTTCTTGCGTGCAGATTAGCATGAGAACAATCACACTGCACGCATTAATTCTGACAAGACAGAGGTAGCGATGCGGACAATCGTCAAAATCTAGCATAATCAATACCTGAGTGCTACTGGGTTCAGGTTCAGCACGTGGCAAACCTTGTTTAGTCGAAGCGTTGCTTTGTTGACAGTCAACTCTGTATCAGCTGGAGGTTCGAAATTTTGTCAAGCTGATCATACTGACCACGGGGAATCTACCCCGCCTCTCATGTTTCATAGAAAACTGGTGATAAGCCCGGGCCACCCACAAAAATCTGCCATGCAAACTTTGGTATCAACACTATGAATAGAGTAGAATTACAGCACAGCTATATAGTATTTATAGCTAAATCTTAGTTGTGTGACCTTCTGTAACATCCCGGCATTCAATCAGGCACCCAGGATATTTTTTGATGGTTTTGTTGATGTTGTGTGGGTCTAAACTTGCCCATACTTGATAGAAGCGTGCCATCCCTTCACTTTTTGAGCAACATGTACGCCTATAAAACTTTTCCTTTGATGGGGAGACCCAGGTTTCCATGATACTTAAGTCTGGACTCTTTGAGCATCCAGTTATATACTCTCAGCCATGTAAATGCATATAATTGAGTGTCTTTTTGCAGGTGTGTGATGAGTCCTTATCCAGGTACAAGCACCACTCTCCACCACGGTGAAGAAGCTCACTTTGGAGAGCAGGAAGGATCTTTTCTGTGAACACTTTGCTTGTCATCTTGCCATTGGAGTGAGAGGTTTTGTAGGGCATACACCATGCAAAGTCATACCCTAGTATGCAGAACAAGTGGAACTTCTTCTCCTTCTTCTCTTCCTCTGTGTCTTGTTTATGGTGCTTGTTGTACTGCACATTTTGTGTTTTGTTTCTTTAATCCTTGCCTTTCCTCCTCTTGATCTTGCGTTTATGCCGGGGGCCAGTTTTCCAGTGCAATTCATCACACCATAACACATCCTTCTAGTGTTTACCCCTTGGCCAAGCCTGTAGTTGCTCACCAGACCACTTCTGACGCTCTATTTGACGCTCTAGCAGGTGCTCCTCTTGCGCTGCTATGTGCTCAGTGATAGGAGCAATCTCATTCACACGGCGCCAGATAGTAACCCTTGAATATGCTTCCTTGTTGTGCTTTGTAACTACCCCTGCCTCAATCTGTATATCCTGCCAGGTCTCTGCTTTCTTCTCAAACGCACAATGATCAACGTAGTCAGCAATAGCTTAGTATTAGAGTTTTTTTAATCTCTTCTAGCTAAAGAGCTGGACTATCTCAAAGAGTACTAGAAATAGGCTGTTTTGGTGAGGATTTTGGCGCATTACGCGAATTCGCGCATTACGCGCACGGACACGGTAACGCTATGCCCATCGTTCACGAGCCGGTGGTAGATCACAGAAGGTGTATGCAGACCAGAGGTTGCGACGCTAAGAAGCTGGGCGTATTCGTACCTTTTGGTACTGAGAGGTAGGTACACTGTTGTAGCCTCAACACGGCCCTTGAGGTTGTCCTGGTTGTAGGACGAATCGATTTATTGGTTAACCTTGACGTCATGACTACAATTACAACGTCTACTCGAACAACACAATAAAGCTGAACCTCAACGTTTTGCAAGCAGATTTCCAGCCAAATCCCTTACATCCGCCTAAGTCTAATGTTCGAAATGTCAGTCCCGGCCACAGGCAAATCCGGAAAGGACACGCGCGCTTCAGCGTTGGAGAACGAGTTTGAGAAGCGCCCCGACCCAGTAGCTCTTACTCAGAACCCAGATCCCTCAAAGGACTCATCCTCAGGCGTGGACTACGAACCTTATCCGGAGAAGTCCATCCAGCTTGAACCAGAAAGAGAGCAGATCGTGCAGGCGATATGTAATTTGTACTCGGGTAGCGCGAGCAAAGAAGACATGATGGTCTACGCCGAGGAAGCAATCTACGATGATCCATGGAGTTACTGCGATACACGATATAAAATTGCCGGCCAGTGGTACGGTAGGTGGTTGTCTTAAACTATCGCGGAGGTCTTCATGAAACTTCGAGATTGCTGACATGCGATCTCAGGCATTCCCAAGATCATGAAATCGACAAGGACTATCAAGACACAAGTTGTATCTTCGAAGCCAGACGAGATCATCTTCAAGCTTCAACAGGAATACACCCCAAAGCCAATGCCGATCGCCAAGAAGGTGAACAGCTTGGTCACACTCACTCTCGATCAAAACGGGAAGGTCAGATACCACAAGGACATGTGGAACGAGAAAGATTACAGCCATGAGGGTCTTGGCAAGATCATGAAGGAGCTCAACGGGGACCACTTGACAAAGATTACACAGCCACCAGAGGATCTGTAACAGGATGGAGTGTGCGAAGAATTCCAGTACGCACTCACTTACACTAGAGCATCAAGCGAAATGTGAAACCCCTTGTTCTGTCGCGAATGACGGCTATCGACTGCAGCAATTAGCGTAGCACAATGTTCAAGTGAGGAGAGGACTTATAAAAAGTGTGCCGTTCCAGTGGAACGGCTATCAGAACCACCCAGACAACCTCTCACCACGAGCACCCTCTTTCACGCCACTGTTCACAAGAATGACTAGGCCTGAATTTGCATCGAGCAAGCCCCCAAAATCCGACCAGAAGCACTTCGCATAAGACCGTCTTTGTAACCATCGAGTTCACAACTGCATGAAACATAGAGAGACAGGCCAAATGCTGCAGATCATGATCGTGGACAGGCCTAGGCCTTGAGCCTCACTCTCGAGAGGTCCCACTTTCAAAGTCTTGTGGAACGCAATACGCACACGGTCATAACTCGCCATGTCACAGCCGATGGTGTCCTCGATTGAGATCGCCTTATATGCTTGGTGCTTCCAAATAGCGGCCATTTTCCAGAGGTTTGATCGAAGCCACTCAGACGAAGTTTCGCGCAAACAGCGGCGCTTGAAAAGAAGCCACTTCATTATCTCGTTAAGCACCGTTGCACTCCACTTCATACCATGACTCTGACCACGTGAGCAGCCCCTAGCCCGGACTGCAGAAGCCTCGCGCAAGGTTCTCCTTGGGCACCGCCATCTTGGGTTGAAGTCCTCAAGAGCTTCTCTCCGTATGTGTTGGCATGACTCTCAGAGACAAGTTTTTGATTGCTCTCCGGTCTGTGTTGAGCCGTAGGGCGATGGTATGCGGACAAAAAACATCCTCAAAAACCGCAATGAGCCTCACAACAAGTATGGCTCGTTTGAAGAAAAGGGTAGACGCTCGTCTAACAACGTACGCTGAACATACGATTTGACGATTGACGCGACTGGTCGAATAACACGTTTAAGTGACAGGCGCCGGGTTGCAAAACCGTGGCACAGACTCAACAGCTTTCAGACAGCGTGGATGGTTGGCAATCTGGTTAGGACTCACGTCCTTGTTGGAGAGATGCACGGGAAGCAACGTCGAAGCCACATCTTCATTCAATGTGGTTGTCGCAGAATAGTAGCACTGCTGACTGTGTCCAACGAAGACAATGACCGTCGTACGTACTCGAGCAAGTTCAAGGCACCGGCTCCGGAGCGTGACGGACTGCCATAGAGAGACGACGCCAACCTGAAACGCATTAAGACCTCGCTGGGCTTACGCCTTTCCGACGAGTGGATCTTGCGGCGGCCGGGGCCAAACAGGTTGACATGCTTGTGTGTCAGGCTTACTCCAAACGTCCGTGCTCTGCCTACGCAGTTGAGTTGCTTCGAGAGGTCGTAGGAACATATCTTTGATGCTGGTACTCGGTATGGCAGCTCCTCTGTGAGAACCGGCAAAGAGTGAGATTGAGGCTTGGACATCTTTCGGATCCCAAAGGCGATCCTCATATGAGGTGCCCGACATTTTCCACCAGAGTACTCCAACCTACGTGACCGAAGCAGCCTCAGAGTTATCCATCTTGACCAGAGTCTGTTGCACGGATGAGAGTGTCGACGTGGTTCTCGAGGAGAACTTTAACGCCCCAACAGGCACATGACACACCAATTTGAGCCAAAGCTCCCGTACCTCGAGCCTCCCTTTGGCGCGTAGTCTCAGGGCAACCACTGGGGTGAGATGCCAGGCGACTAAGGCTGATCGGAAGGTCGGCGACATGACCGCAAAGCTTTTCACCGCGCAAGGCGCAGCGAATACCAGAAGATGATTAGGGTTAAGATCCGAGCCTGCCCTCCTCATACGCAAGTACGGTCCAACATGCCTCGAAGCCGGGTTAGGAGCCTCTGGCGAGTGTCGGGCGTACACAACGTGTGAGGCGCAGCGAACCGCATTCCACGTGGAAGACAGACATCGGTAGCTGTAGGGAGAGTGATATGCAGTCGAGCTTGTAGAAAGCGAGAGAAGATATGGTGCTCATGAAGACTTGCGCGAAGTTCCCACCGTTGAGGGCATTTTCAGGTGAAGTTGTCCATGGTCTGGTGAAGCCCTGGATGCGAGTGGAGCGAACTGAGCACAGAATGAATACGAAGCGTTATGTGGCGATTGGTAGTTGGGGTAGTGTTGTGTTGAAGGGCAACAACGGCCGACGCGCCTTCCAAGGTTGGGGACGCGACAACGCTAGTAAGCGATCACGTGGGCCATTGACTAAGCAAGACATGTTCCTTTGCTGCCAAACCCAGCGTCGACCAATACCTCAATATCAACTTTGACGCCATGGGAGTTGTCGAACAAGCAGTGGATGCCGCTGCAAGCTTTGTGGGCCCCTTTGTAGACGCGGGTGCAAAGCATGCTGCTCAACCCAGTGGTGAAGGAGACCTCGACAACGCCAGGCTGGTGCGAGAAGCCATAGAACACCTGCAGGCTATCAACACCGCAGATCTGGCTGCAGACCCGGACGCTCCCTACGATGCATCTCTTGCCGGTGTTGTGTATGGGCTGTTAGATCTCACTGCATCACTTGGCATTCTTCCATATCTATCTTCCGGTGTTGCATTCAGCCAACGCCCACGATCTGTTCTAATAGCAACTTTCACTGTCTCCCCGCGTCAACACAAAGAGCTGTTGTCGGAAACTGTTCCTCCGCTGCTTTCCATCTTAGCACAAAAAGAGGGCACGGGTCTACAGCCTCTCCTTGCTCAACGGTCTCTACCTGACATCATCTCTGCGCTCGCAGAACTTGCATTCTCGCCTCAGCATACTCAACAAGTCCATTCCACATTTGAGCCCGCTTATAACGATCTGCTCACTCGGACTCCTACGTCTCGCCTGCTACCAATACTTACCACGTTCCTCCAGCAGCCGCTCCCAGCATGGTTGAAGCCTCGGATGGGAAAAGAGCTTGCCACAGTGCCCATCCGTGCTCATGGAGTCCGGCATGTCATCGAGTTCCTCTCACTCTCCTATCTGTCCAAGAACTCGCAGGTCCCACGAGACGCATCTGGGCCACAGTCGCGGATTCCAATCCCTTTAGAAGCCGTAACACAAGCATCAAAATTGTTGACATCACCTCCAAGCGGGATAAGTCAAGACGCTTGGATTCAGAAATTGGAACCCCAGCTGTGGAGTCTGCTAGATGGGAACGAAGTTAGAGAATTGAGCAGAGCCGCAGGGCAGATTATTGCAGGAGGTATTCTCAGCAAGAGAACTACAGGTGCGCCTGGCACGACAGGATGGAAAATATTTGCTCAGCCGATCCTGGAAACTGTCTATCCCAAAGACACTGCAACAGCAGTGCTACGAAACAGCACCAAAGATCGAGTCCTTGTACAAGATCAAGACCTGCTCCTTGCTCTGCAACGACTAGCTGTCATTACGACATCGTATTCACATGCAGGACTCATCAAAAGACTCACCGGACCCATACTCCTTCCCCTTTGGGCTCTGCTCAACTATGCTCGGTCGAAGCGGTCGCTCGACAAATTATGGATCGATCTACCGCGCAACATTATCGCAAGATACATTACTATCGCTTGCGATCCGAAGCAAGTAGATACTATTGCGACCAACCTATTCTGGGATGGGCCCTCTGACTGGACTTTTGGTCCAGGCACCAAAGGTGGCATTGAGACTCGAATGCGACGGAACGAAGGCCCTAGTGGTGTTCAAGGGATGGAATCCATCCTCTCACGTATCAATGACCTTACCGGACGGATTGACCTCCTTGTCTCTCTGCTTGCAGATGCTAAGGTTTCGGACGACGTCGTAGGCCTCATCTTCCTTCAAGTCACAAAGCGTTGGCTTAGTCCCAATCGGAATTCGAAAGCGACACTGCTCCTTGAATCTGATGATGATCCACTCACGGCATTGACAGATGCAAAGCTCTCGGAAGCATTAGCTTCCAGGTTCAGAGACAGTTTCGCAAGATCACCACAACACATCATCGAACTTATGGGTCAGCTGCTTCAGAATTATGTTGCTAATCACCAAGCAAGATCAGAACGACAGGTAAAGTCACAGAAACCAAGCAGGGCAAACTTAGGGAGCATAGTGGCGCTCAAATCAGCGACTGGGAACAAAAGTAATGAAGGCGATACATCAGAAGATGATCTTGTCGCCTTCGCTATCAGCATCCTCAACACAGTGGTAGCGACACCCAAATTCAAACGAACACCCGCAAATCAGGCTCTACTTTCGCAAATTACTGGGCACTTGCAGTACCTGATACACGTTCAGGACCAGGCCCCCTTCTCGCAAGTCATCGCCAACTCCGCGCGTAGCCTCCTGCAAGTTCTCAGCCCTTCACCACTTATCTCAGACCCGACCAAAGTTAATGTCGATCCTCTCGCCTCCCATCGAACCACACTCCAAGCAGCACTCCAGGACCTCACCTCTCCTGAGGCCCCAAATCGCACATGGTCACTTTCAACCCTTCACACACTGATCAGAGAGCCCTCCTCTTTTCCAGTCATCGACGTCCCGAGAACAACCCACCTCATCCTTTCCGCCTCTCTCGCAGACCCAGAATCCTACGTTCATAGCGCCGCGATCCCCGTCCTGGTCACTCTCGCTCTCCGCGCACCACACCCAACCAACAATGTCCTCGTGGATGCATTTCTCGATGTGGATGAACGCAGTCTCAAGCCCTCGAAGGGTCGAATGACAGACGAGAAAGAGCGGGAATTACAAGAAGCGCTAGACTACCGCCTGCGCGTTGGCGAGGTCCTCAACAACGTTGTCCTTGCCGACGACTTCTGGCACGACAAGAGTAACACAGGAGTGGCGTACACTAGCATCAAGCACATTACCTCAGCTTGTCTATTCTTGGCTTCGCGGCGCGGTCAACGCCACAAAACGCAGTCTTACCGCCAAGCTGTATCGCTGCAAATCGCGCAGCAGCAGGACGAAGCAGAAGCCGCGTGGGGCGGTCCGATACCCAACGTCTTCGAGCCCGATGGCGAGGCTTCGGCCGCCGATAAAGCAGACTACGAGGCACTGAGTAAAATTGTCAAAGGGTGGGAAGACACAGGTATCGAAGAGGATGTGAGGATTCGTGCGAGCGCGATGAGTATCTTTGGCACGGTGCTGGAGAAGCGATTAGGTTTTGTTGGGCAGGCAACGGTGGACGCGGGGCTGCAGACTGCACTGCTGGTACTGACGATGGAGACGGCTGAGGCGTTCTTCATGCTGAGACGAGCGGCAGTGTTAGTTGTTATGGGGCTTCTGAGAGCGCTGGACGAGGCGTTAGATGCTGGTGAAAATAGTAGTGTGGGTTTGGGCATGAAGCAACAGCATGAGGTGGAGAGGGTGCTCAGATGGGTGAGGGATGAGGATGGGGATGAGCTTGTAAGGGACCATGCGGCGAGTGTGGTGGACGGGCTGGAGACATTGCGGATGAAGACGCTGTACAGGGTCAGAGATGAGGGCATGAAGCTGGGACCGGATCTGGGGCTTGAGGGTGGGCTGAGGGGCCTCAATGTCAGGCCTGATATAGATGATGGACAGGGGAAACGGAGGATGGTTGTGGAAGAGATCGAATAGCACAGCGCTACCTCTATATAGCTCGAATCAATGTCAATGTCCTTCGAAGCTCGTCCTCCACCTGCGCCGTGTGCGCATGTTGTGTGGTATCAGGTAGTCGTCTTGTGCCAAACCACGCAGTCGCGCCGTCAAGCGCAGAAGTCTGCGTTTCGTGCCTCTCTTCTCATTCGTAGTGCCATTCGTCTGATCCTTTTGATATCATGTTTTCAACCCAGGATGCCAGGCTCAACCGCTCATCGCCGTATCCTTGCTCTCCTTCGCCTCGACTCCATCAGCCTGTCCAATCCAAAGCACGTTATTGCATCGTATTAAGACCTGGCCGAGTGTTCCTGAGCTGACGCCGTTGACGAATTCTTCGGTGTTGGAGAGCTGGATGTTCATGTAGAGGTCGACGGACACGAGTCTGCCCTTGTATTCGGTCTCGCCCCACTTGAGGCGCACGACAATGTCTTTGTCGACGCTGTAGCTGGTCAGTATACTGTAGACGGTGTGGACGCCGCGCGCATGGGTGTGGTGGCCGCAATGGGCGTCTGGAGTGTTGCAACGTACAGGCTCTGGAGCAGCGGTCGGGGGTTAAAGGGTGCGACGGCCTAGGAAACTGTTAGCAGCGAGCGTTACTAATACCATGCGCGCACTTACAGCCATGTTTGCGACTGTGATGTGATTGTCGTGAATGCAGTCTCAAGCTCTCGACAGTCGCGCATCGTCGCGCCCAGCTTTCTCGAAGGCATCGGAGTTTTCCTGCTGGAACCACCGATTGGCCAGCCCCGCCCCCGCGGCGAGCACCATTCACAGCTCTCCCAGAGCTGCAATCCCACAACAGACCCTCACACTCAACATGGTGCTCGCACTAGCCCTCAAAGCCGAGCTGAACGGCGTGACCGACCTGCGTCCCCTCGACACCGAGGATTCGCCCTTTTACTACACATTCAAGGTGCAATGCACATCCTGTCGCGAAACACACCCCAACTGGGTGTCTGTGAGCCGCTTCGAGCAGAATGAAATCAGTGGTAGCAAGGGTGAGGCCAACTTTGTGTGGAAGTGCAAGAATTGTAAGGTCTTTCTCACTGTCCTCCTCGGCGTTAACATGATGCTAATGTCTCTACAGCGTGAACACTCAGCGAACATCAAGGCCGCGCCGGCTGCATACGAACGAAATGACCCACCGAAGACGAAGAACATCCTCGAGTTCGATTGCAGAGGGCTTGAGTTTGTCGAGTTCAAGGCTGATGTATGTGGCTGTGTGTATGGAAATGGTTAGGATGGGACTGACATGTAACAGGGTGAGTGGCTTGCCACGGGCGAGGAGTCAGGCACAAAGTTTGAAAACATTGAGCTCCACGAGGGCGAGTGGTTCGACTACGACGAGAAGGCGAGCGAGGAGGTCAGCATCACAAACTTGGTGTGGGAAGTACGACGCGCATAGCCAACGAGCCCACAAGGAAGGAGCGAGGCAAAAGGAGTAAGGCCGGTTGGAGACACGACGAAGAGTGCGGCTCATTGAGTCGTTGTAGGAAGCAGAAACGAGTAGGCGGCTCTGACTGATTCCATTGAGAAGAGATATCAATGACCCACCAAACGCACTTGCTGATGCAGCCGTCTTTGTACAAGGCCAAACTTATGTGACAGCTAACAGGTATATGCAGGACACATCCTGCTCAGTGTCCCTCATGCAACTCCCAGAACGCCGTTGTAGGGAACACCAACCAGATTCCCTCGTTGCCATTCATATTCCAAGATAGTACTTGCCCCTCTCGTAGACAAAGAAGCTGGTCGCAACCATGGGCACAACCTTGACGTATCCTATCGTCAAGCCCACAAAGTATCCCCTCCAACCCCTCTCAACGTATATTCTCTTCGCGACTTCCGCGATGCTCAGCCGGTGCCCGTCACCCACTACACCGCCGACTTGCATTCGTCGCCTTATCACCTCGAGCGGGTATGATACTGTCTGCGAGACGAATCCTGCAATACCGCCGGTGCTCAGCTCAGCCCAGTAGCGCAGCTGTGCAGGCTTCTGGCTCGTAGTGGATGTCTCTTCACGGCCAGTGTTTGGCAGAACGGTGTAAGGCGCGAGAAGCGGCCAGCGCATAATATCGCTCATGGTATCGTGTGCGAGGAACGAAGCACCGGCGTAAGGAACCATGCCGAGTAGTGTGGGCGTGAAGCCACGGAAGAAGTTACTCAGGCCTGTTTGCGGTGTGAGTGTCTCAACTGCTTGGGTTGCGGATGCGGTGAGTGCATTGGTTGGGTTGTGACTCGTCGGTGCGGCGTGCTCGGAGTATATCTTTCGTACTATAGAGCTCAAGTTCGATCTTTCGCCTGCCCGTGTTTCGAACGCAAGGCGCACGCGAATCACTTCTAGTGGATAGGTGAAGAATACGCTCACCATGCCTGCCAGACTGCCAGACACGAAGCGGCGACCGGGGGTTTCTTGTGCTCTGGATTGGATGACGCGCGCACGAATTTGCTCATATGCGAGGAACTTGATACCCGCGTATGGGAAGATTCGAAGCAGCGTTGCAGAATGCCCTTTGAACAGCCCCTGCACGCCAGCTTGCAGGTAGATGTCGCGGACGGCGGTGGGGAAGCCGGTCCATGAGCCAGTGTATTTTGCGAATTGCGGGTTCTGCGTCTGGAAGAGGATTTTGACGCGGTCGAGGGGACCGACGACGGTTTTCGCTGCGCAGCCTGCTATTCCACCTGCAATGCCGCTCTTTATCAGGTATTCGTAGCTCTTCTTGTCGACTTTGACTTTTCGCCCCGCGGCTTCATGGGGGCGTGCGTCTTTCCCTGACCGCGAGAGCACGATGGTGTCACCGTCTGTGGAACATAGCGGTGGTGTCTTTGTGCTGCTGCTGGCACTGTTTATGTCGGCGTGGCTGTCCGCATGGTGGGTCAGGATATGGGTGTCCATGGGGGAGCCGTCATGGCGGAGGGCGGGCGAGGACATGCCAGGGCTCGTGACTACCGCGACATGGGGTGCGTGTCTGTGTCAATGTCTGTATGATCCAGGTGGAATCCCAGAGTAGGTGTTTACTAAGGTCGGAATGTGGAGAGTTTTGTGGGGGATTAGAAAGCGTTGCCCGTGTGTGGTTGAGATGCAGCTCCAGGCCATGACGTTAAGCCGAGGATCTTGAATCTCTTTCCGGATAAGATGGCCCTTGACCGACGATACGCGGAAAAGCTCCACGGCCGGCATGTCACGCGACAGCCTCACCTCCGTAACAGATCCAAGGATCCATCTTCGTCTGCTGTCCAGACTGACCGTGGTGTGTGACTCTTGATTACCACGTCGAGGCCATCGGACCGTAAGTGAATGGGTAGGTATTGCCCAATGCGGCAACAACCGTAGGTAAACTTTTTCGTTTCCTCTGTCCAGAACCCAGTTTCACTTCTTTCTCTTCCTAATGACTGCTACACACGACCAATGGAGCGCCATACTCTACCAGAGCGCAGACCGTGAGATCACTCTTGTCGATATACCCACTTCGATCGCCACCGCTCAAGGCCGCACTGGCACACTCCTGTCCACTTCACCGTTGGAAGAGCCAATCCAGTCAAAGGAAGAATACCAACCCAAGGCAAGCAAGATCACAGGGATTGCTTCGGCCGACACAGCGCGTTATGAAGTATACAAGTCATTGATTCAGCAAGCTCTGCTCGACATCAAAGCTCACGTTCCTGGATCATGGTGCGCTCCCAGGCAGATATTTCCCCATCTACCAAAATATGGCAAGGACGCAGCAGAAACCAATGATGTAGAAAGAGAGCTGGAGCATCAATTTCGAGAGTGGGCTGCTGGCGGGGAGAGCAGAGTCGACGACAACTCGTTCGACTTCCAGACGATGATGGCTTCTCTGGGTGCACCAGAGGTTCAACCAGCGATTGCCGGAGATAACGCACAGCGATGGATAATGTCATGTTTTGCAGCTAGAGACGCAGATTTACAGGATGGAACTGCAGCAGACTGGTCGCCTGCGTTCTACAATGCAGAGAGTCAGACCCTGAACCTGACCATCGCTCGAGCCGGGGCCGAGAAAGAGCAAATGACTCAAGCATACAACTTCACGGTTCCGCCGCTATCCGCTTTCTTCCTCGGTGACTGCGACCATCCAGACTCTTTTCGTTCGGCTTTCCGCGAGGTCACGAATAAGCACAATCTCCCCCGACACTTCGATCTGGTCCTCCTAGATCCGCCATGGCCAAATCGATCAGCTAAGCGTAAAGGGGCGTATGAGCAGGTTGGAGGCATGCCATACTTGAAGAAGATGTTGTTGAAGATGGACATTGACAACTACCTCGAGCACAACGCTCTTGTCGGTATCTGGATCACCAACAAGTCAGCTCTGCGAGACCATGTGCTTGGTCCAGGCGGTCTATTCGAGACGTGGAATGTTGGGCTAATTGAGGAGTGGATCTGGATCAAAACGACTACCAAAGGAGATCCCATGTTCGATATTGATGATACCATGCGCAAGCCGTATGAAGTTCTACTTCTGGGACGAGCGGCACCGAATGCGTGGACCACAATGACACATGCGTCAAGCCCTCGGAAAAGGGTCATCGCCGCGGTCCCGGATATACATTCACGGAAACCGTGTCTGAAAGAGTTGCTAGAGCCGTATGTGCCGGAACCTACTGATTACAGTGCGCTTGAGGTCTTCGCCCGATATCTTGTTGCTGGATGGACGTCTTGGGGTAATGAAGTGCTGAAGTATAACTCGAATATCTACTGGGCAAAAGACTCGATCGAGCAGCAAAGGAGCGTGCGCTACAACTAGGAGATAATGCAAGGCTTTACGACGGAGCAAGCTGCCATAGCACAGTTGTAACAAGATTCTGTAGATTACAATTCGATAGTACTGATAAGATCACCCCCTCCCACGCCATGCAAATGCCATACCTCCCAAAGACCGTACCCAATCTACACTCCTTATAGCTCATAGCTCATCGTGGTAGTCCCCCATCTGTCTCTTTTGAAATTCCAGAATGTGTGTGAGGAATGACGGCTCGATGTGGATGAAGCCCACCAGACTGAGCACAATCATGATAAGAAAACCCAACCCAACACCGAACGCCACCGTATCCCATTGCCTGCTGACCTTCCTCAGCCACGCTTTCGTATCTTCGATCGCAAAATTCTGATCCTGCGCCAACCTCGCATTCTTCAGTCCTGGCAACCCATCCAAGCTCTTAGCATTGTTCAGCTTTTGGAAATCCATCAGCTCCTTTCGCTCAATTTTCTTCGCCGCCCAAGCCTCCAGCGTCTCACGTCCGTCCTTGTCGTCGTCGTGGTCTGCAAAGGCTGTTGCGTCGCCTTCCTCAACACCAGGAAGCGTGCTGAATCCGCAGCTAGTTTGCACTTTCTTGATTTTCAAGACGATGATTGCACGCGCACCAGTGATATCCACTGAATCGCCGTTCTCAGACGCCATCTTCGCGCGCAACTCATTGAAATGTTGATCCCATTTCTCGACTACACGACCGAAGCCGAATAGTCGCAGGGTCTTGGCGTTCAAGCCTGAAGAGCTGAAGAGCAGCGTTATGCGCCCGTTCTCGTAAACGTGTGAGATGGTCTCGCAGCCGTGACCTGTGGCGTCAAGGTAGGCGACTGTGTTGGGGCCGAGGATGGAGAAGGTTTGTGAGGGCTGTCCCTTGGGCGAGATGTTGATGTGGTCTCCGGCCCAGGGCGCGCTGGCGACGTAGAAGAGAGGCTGGGCGTTGATGAACTCAACATGGTCGTTGTTCAAGGAGGCGTGGAATTTAGGCATGTTGGGCGGCTTCGTATGTTGTGTGGATGTCGCTGAGGTATAGGCACGTGTTCAGGTCGATATGGTTGTCCAGATGGGGAGTGGAAGAGCAGGAGAGGGTGGCTGGCCAGATGGGTTATGTCGTTGCTGTATGGTATTTCACGATTTGGTCTTCTCACGAAAATCCAACTTTACAACGTCTCCTTCTTCAGTTCCAATATTCTGGTAAATTTGTTTTGATATGCTTGGACTTTTTTGTGACATTTTGGAGATTGGCTGCTTATTCAGCCGAGCTTACTGTAGCTGGTTAGGAGATGCTGCGAACCCTGGGTTGAGAGGTTTCCCTTGTTCAACGAGAATGTTTGTGATTGCAATAACTGATCCCGGAGATTTGACCGTAGTTACTGAACCAAAGTACATTGTCTCCGAAAATTATACTGCTGTTGCTCGCTCCGCAACATCGAATGCCAAGACTGAAGTGGTCGGCGTTCCTGAGAGCAGACCCCGATCAGACGATAATCTTTGAGCATCACATTAAAGTCGCATTGTGCATCCACGAACGCCTAATCGGATACTTCAAGCTGCTTGCCGCATAACTGTATCCTCCGCGACCCCTGTCCCTCTTTCTCGTCCCCCAAAGTGCGTCGAATCGCCCCACGCCCCGCGATTCGCATCGCCGCCGCTCCGCACTCAGTGCAGCATGCTCCGGTAGCAATGCTGGCTCTCTGGTCCCGGGCAACGCAGAACCCGGGATCCTGCCGATGCATTGTCTGCGGCAGTCGGACAGTGCACAATGGCTCACGAAGCTCACTCCGTCATCGAACGTCAACAATTGTCCATACAACCACCCCCGCCGCTGGGATCGCCATCGATGCGCAGGCAAGGCAGAGTGGCCGCCTGTGGGAGGAGGCCATTGAATCGCTGAAGGAGGCTCTGGAACGCCCTTTAGCCCGCCCATTGAAGACCAGAGGGCAGGCAAACGTTGAACATGAGTCTGTCGACCATATTCCGCTCGAGAGACTGCCGCGTGACCTGGATTGGACTCGCCTCAGTCAGGTCGCGGGCATGGACCTCGCGGACGATCAGAGGCTGTTCCACAGAATGCACTCGCGGGCCTACGATGACCCGCATGGCACATGGGACGAGCTTCGTTGGGATTCCAGGTTCCCAGGTATGCAGCAGCTTCAGTGGCCGGCGAACACAGGTCATCGAGTGAAGCCATACAATCTGCCACCGCAGTCACTGTGGGCTCCAGATATGGTCCGGTTGGCAGCGATGCGGAGAAGACATACCTGGAAGAAGCTTACTATGCAAGAGTTGTGCACTGCAGTACTTATATATTCACTTCTGCGACGCGTCCGTGTCCCATGGCAACCGCAATCAGGGCTGTCGCCACAGATCGAGAGGGTCGCTGCTTTCGACGACACACAAGCGTGGAAAGCGCGGAAAGAGATATTGGCGAACATTGTCCGACTGCACCTAGTTCCTGGGGATGCCGTCGGCGACGAAGCTCTGGAAGCGCAGATCTATCCAGATCAACCTGCAATTCCGCGCTATCACCAAGACCCCGACGGCGACTTCTACGAGACCACACAACGGCTGAACAGCGGTCTCAAAGAACTATTGCGCCACGATACGAGAGGCAGGAAAGAGGACAGGATAGCTGCAGACGCACTCGCCAAGATTTGTCACAACCTCTTTGTGTCCTCAGCTCCGCCAGACGTCCAGACATTCAACATACTCATCGCCGGCTTTAAACGATGGCGCCGTCCTGAAATGGTGGATGATGTTATCCTCGCTTTTCACGCCTCCAAAATACGGCCCAACGAGATTACCCTCCGCTACATCCTAGGCCACTACATATCTGAACGACGTCCTGACGGCTTCTCTCGGTTCGTCGCATGGATGCGTGGTGTTGGCGATGCGCTGATGCTCGCAGACCCGGACGTCACCATTAATGAAGCAAGTCAGGGTCGTCTCATGCCCATAAACGAGAAGAAGATCTACCAGAAGGTGTACCCAACACCAATGGTATTCGGTGCTTTGATAGGTGGTGTGGTGAAGTTTGGCGGCTTCGATCGCGCTCTCGAAGTCTACTACGAGATGAAAGCCGACGGCTGGGGTCTCGACATGGCCGGTCTTACACGACTGCTAGGCGACTGCATCCGCCGAGCCGACTGGCAGGGTGGTGTGTATGTCTGGGACGAGATCAACAGCATCAAAGACATGGCCATGCCAAAAGACATGGCCAAGGCATATGAGTTCATGCTCAGTCTGTGTTCAGTGACTGGCAACACAAGCGCCTTCAATCAGGTCCTCAAAGAGGTCGCGAACAGAGGCTTTGACCGACAGAACATCATCAGTAACGCGTTGAGAACGACACAATGGGCGCAAGCCAAGAAGGCAAATCTGGCACCGGCTTGGGCTGCAGACAATCTGCTCATCGCAGTTTCCAGCTTCGTCAAGGACTTGAAAGAACCGGAACCTGGCGCAACTCCAGAGTTCAGCATCGACGACCTGATGTATGGTGCACCGGTCGTTGAAGGAGATAGCGACATGCCGGTGGACAACCTCAGCGACTGGGAGGACAGTATCCCTACGGAAGTCTCAGAGCAGCGGCCAACCGATCTCAATAAGACGTGGGCATCGTGGGTCGAAGCCGAGTTTGGAGAGCGGCCCAAAGACCCGGATGCTCACGATTGGCTGGCAGCGACCACGAGTAAGCCGGTTAAAGATGAACCAAATCCCACAGCATCAAAAGAAGTCTGGGAAACATGGCTTGAGGCCGAGTTTGGAGAGAAGCCGAAAGATCCAGAGTCCTGAGCGATCCACACATACCATGCTCGTCGCACTGCATAAATTGAAGCATTAGATTGACGTTTTGGTTGCATCGGGTCTGGTTGGATATACCTTTGCGTGTATAATGGGGGCACACGAGAGCGTCTAGAACTCCGCCTGTAGAGTATGTAAGTGTGTACAGAGTTGTGAGGTCGGAGGTTGGATGAACCTTGTCAGGCCAAGACAATGTACATTTAGCCGTACTATACGAAGTATAAATATATAATCCTCGCTTCTCCATGTCTGCCATGTGAACACCTTCCACTTGCGTCGTGGCACCGCCTGTAGTACATGGGAAAAATCCGTACTACAACTGAGGTCAGCTCGACATTGCTGAGACTAGTCGTTGCAAACCATATAATATGTGTCCGAAGTAGGCTGTTCTTCTTGATCTAGGCCACAATTATGGCAGGCATATGCCCACAGCATCCAGGCGATTGGTATTGCTCTCCGTAGTCGAGGTGATGTGTCGACCAGTGATAGCCCTGGGGCGACATGTCCCGGCCAGCACAAGTTACGGTTACGGTTTACCCATACTCCCCTGTCGACCCACGAGGTATATGACCAGTGTCGATCTCCTCCCCACATTCCAGCATCCATCCTTCCACAGTTACCAGATCAGACCCCCCAACACACACACAATGCGCTACGCCATCTTCGCAGTCACTGCCTTGACGGCTCTGACGAACGCTCTGCCTATCGCTGAGCCAGAGGTACTTAAGTCCCCTTCGCCGATTCTCGAAAACGTTGTGTTCAATCCAGACAGGCCCAGCTCATCGACACCAAACCCGGCACCACAATCGAACTCGGCAAGCCGAGCACCGAGATCACCTGGGGAAAGAGGGACTTGATCTTCGAACCGAGCAAGCCCGAGGATACGATTGAGTTGGGCAAGCCGAGTACGGAGATTACCTGGGGAAAGAGGGACTTGATCTTCGAACCGAGCAAGCCTGAGGATACGATTGAGTTGGGCAAGCCGAGTACGGAGATTACCTGGGGTAAGCGCGACCTCATAGATGTCAAGCCAGGTTCAACGATTGAACTGGGCGAGCCATCGACGGAGATCACTTGGGGAAAGCGCGATCTGGTCATCAGTAAACCTGGCTCAACGATTGAGCTGGGTACGCCGAGCACAGAGGTAACCTGGGGTAAGGAGTAGGCTTCTGATGGAGTGGGTCTGGATGTACGCGTTGCAAGGTAGCAATTGATGCTTATGTTCTTGCCTTTCTTCCGTCTTACTATATCGGCTAATCCTGACTACATAAGCTGCTTCGAGCTGAATCACCACGTCTTTGAATCCGTGGAATGATCTCCCTGACTGTACTCAGCTATCATGCCCCTTGCTCATCATGCCTTTATCGAAGAGCCGTGCTCCAACATGTCTTGTGGACCTTTCTTTCAACGGATGTCGCAGTGAAGATACTACCATAACGGATACAAATGCCGCTGGTACGAAGTTGGGCCGACGGATCCACGTGCTGGTACCGTAGTATCGATTGGTCTTAGGACTATTGCTCGAATCTTCAAGCGCTATCTGGACCATATCTTCGACTGATCAGACTCGTAGCCTGCTGTAGCGAGCGTGTAAGCAGGCTTGACGAAATATGCCTTTTGGTGGCTCATGTAGCAGTGCCAGCGGCGGGCGCAGGGGCTGAAGGGGCGGCAGCTGGAGCAGCAGGTGCGGCAGAACCAGAGACTGGAGCAGGAGCAGGAGCAGGAGCAGGAGCAGGAGCAGCGGCAGCGGCAGCGGCAGCGTTGGCTCCTCCGCGTGCGCCTCCACGTCCACGTCCTCGAGGTGCAAACCCTCCGCGGCCGCCACGGGCTGGTCCAGTTGGCGTTCCATGAGGGGGTCCCTGGGGTGGTGCATTGAAGCGAGAACCTCTGGCAACTGGCGCCTTGCGTTCGAGAACTTGAACAGCGCCCTGAGCAATCTTGATAGGGCTAGCAGCCATGGCTTTCTGCAGACCCTCTGGCTCTGAAAAGTCGACGTACGCAAATCCCTTGCGCTTGTCAATCTCGACCTTCTCGAGTCCGCCAAACACCTTCAGGGCCTCTTCGATCAACGGCTCGGTGATGCCCTGTGATGGGTTGGCGTGCTTGAGGAAGGCCTGCTTGCTCGTGGCGTCGGGCACCGGTCGAGAGGGAGTGGACCTGGCAGGAGGAGCTGCCGGCGTGGCTGGAGGTGCTGGAGTTTGCACCTTCGCCGGCCCAGGAGTCAATCTTGGCGCGGCGGGCTCGGTTGGCGGAGCGCGTGATGCCGCCGGGCCCTTGGGGACCGTCGGTGTCTGCGCAGGCTGCGGCTTCTTCAAGATCTGGGGAGCTGGTGTTGCTGGTGCCTTGCCCTGCGCCTGAGGCTTTGCATCGCCCGGTGCAGCTTTGCCGTTCGTGGTGTCCGCCAAAGAAGCCTTGAACGCTCTACGTTCGGCGCGGGTTGGGCGCTCCTTCTTCTGCGATGCTTGAGCGGCCTTGTCAGCTGGCGATGCGGCGTTCTGAGCAGCAGGTGTGTCCTTGGGCTTCTGCTCTGCAGCAGGCGCATCCTTTGCTTGGGCTGTCGCATCGCCGCCGGCAACCTCGCGCTTCGTTCCACGACGACGGTTGGGAGCAGGCCCAGGTCCTACCCCAAGATCGCGCTGGAGCATGGACTTTGCGAGGGCGACGTTGCCGCGCTTGCGCTCTGGGGCAGGGCTGGCCGAGGCCTTGTCTGCGGTAGTGTTCGCGTGCTTCGAGGTCGATGCCTCCTTGTTCAATATCTTGACGGCTTCTTTGGTCATCAGGGCCTTGTCAGCCTTGCCTGATCTGCGACTCTTGTCCCCTGCGTGGGGTGCGTTCTCCTTGCCCGGCTTGGCGAGCATCTTCTTCTCCGCGGTGGCATCCTTCTCTCCACGTCCAGCGCGCCCCTTGCTGTTCGGCTTCTCTTTGTTCGCCTTCTTCTCACGGAGCGCCTCGATCAGTGGCGTCGTCTTTCCCTTGGTCTCCTTCGCCGGTTCGCCGTCAGGGGCAGCAGGCTTACTGATTGGGTTGGTCAGGCTTTCGAGGAAGTCCTTGAAGTCCTGGTCCTGGTCGATGGTGCCCTGGCGGTTGTCGTTCCTACGACGGCCACCGGGCATCTTCGGGTACGGTGCGAACTCGAGTGCAGGTGGGCCGACAAGCGCAGGATCCTGCCATGACTTTGCGGCGTCGTGGAAGGTGAGAGCGCGGACGTGGTCTCCGAGCTGGGTGACGAAATCCTGCTTGATAACGTGGAAGTATGCTCGAGAGGGTTTCGAAGGCTTGGCTGCGCTGTGGACATGTCAGACTGGAAATGGCTAGACAGTGCACGCAACATACTCCTTCGAGACCTTTCCCTTTCTGTAGTTGAACCAGTCGACCTTGCCGGCACCGACCTTCCAATCGTCACCAACTGCGCTCTCGAACTCCGCCTTCGTCAAGCCTGGGGGCAGGCGGCGCAAGACGAGCTTCAGGCGCGGCTGGGCAGCCTTGGGGCCGCGGGCGGCCTGAGCAGGTGCATTTCTCTGCAGGACTGCGACAGGCAGCACGCCGTTGACGCCCGCCTGAGGGGCCATGGGAGGGGTCGTGTTTCGGGGGGGGGGGGGGCACGAGGTACCCGGTGGGACGGTATAGCTCGGTTGTGGAGAGCAGTGGCTAGGGATTCGTCAGTCACAAGTAGTTGTAAGACTCCAGACAGTTCAGTACTTAGCACAAGGGCCCAGCAGCTCTCGTGACTGAAACTGGGTCCGGTCAAGCTTGTCGAGGGAGGGTCCCGCGGTGTTGAGGTGAGGGAGGGTGGAGAGGGGAACAGCAATTTCTAGGTATGGACATGGGAAGCAACTGATTCCCCCAAGGCTCAAAGGCAAGCAGATAGCAATGCGACTGCTGCTCCAATCCAACCAGCAATACAAACAGGCAATGACGCAGCGTGCAGACGCGCACAGGAAAGAGTGCGGTCGCGCCTTCCCCATGTCGGGCGCATCGTCGGCAGGGCTAGCGCCGAGGGGCTGTTGCGCCACAGGGCACCTCTGCTGCATGCTTCTGGGCCCGTGAACGCTCCCAACATGCCTGTCTGCGCCTCCTAGAAGCTGGTACTGCAGTGATTCATGCGTCTGTCCATTCCGTAGACCTTCACCGACACCCTCGCCCGCCTCTAGCATCGCACAGCGCCGCTACGTCACGCCTCGAGTCCCCCGCCGTCACACGACCGGCTTCCCTTCTGCCGCAGCCACACCTCCATCTGCGCTGCCACGCTTTCCCCGTCTTGGTCTCCCCGTCATCAACGACATATATTATCCCAAAACCATGCCCAAAGACAGCGACGTCCCCCAGCCCGGGCCAGCGCGCCTCGCCAAAGGTGCTGGGCCCGACGAGTGGTTGGAGCAGGCAAAGCAGTGCAAGTACCTGCCCGAGGCCGACATGAAGCGGCTGTGTGAGATCGTGAAGGAGTGTCTTATGGAGGGTAGGAGTTTACCTGTCTGCACTCTGTAGAGCTTCCGTCTGATGTGCCCCCCCAGAGTCGAACATTCAGCCCGTCCGAACACCAGTCACAGTGTGCGGAGACATTCACGGCCAGTTCTACGATCTCCTTGAGCTCTTCCGTGTCGCTGGGGGCATGCCCAACGACACCCCGCAAGCTCCAGAAGCGCCTCCAGTCACTCTGCCCAGCAAAATTAACCCCGCCGATCTTGAGCCCCCCACAAGTATAACAGATCCCAAGGTCAAGCGCAAGATGAAACGGAGATTCCAGCGCGATCCAAACTATATTGGGCCAGCCAGTCCCCCCGGCGGCGACGGCGAGGACGTCGACGGAGACGACGAAGAGGAGGAAACGCGGGGCCGCAGTAGGAGTGTCCATGATAGGCGGAGTACGGGATCCATCTCAGACGCCGGCTCGACACGCAACACAGTGGTGGGCAACGGCCAGCAGAACTTTGTCTTCCTCGGTGACTTTGTCGACCGTGGATACTTCAGTCTGGAGACGTTTACTCTGTTGATGTGCTTGAAGGCAAAGTAGGTATGTGAATGAGGTGCGGACGACACGGCTAACAAACCTAGATTCCCCGACCGAGTGACATTAGTGCGCGGAAACCACGAATCGAGACAGATCACCCAGGTGTACGGCTTCTACGAGGAGTGCCAGACAAAGTACGGAAACGCGTCGGTGTGGAAGGCGTGTTGCCAGGTCTTCGACTTCCTCGCCCTCGCAGCCATCGTTGACGGCAAGGTCCTCTGCGTCCACGGAGGTCTCTCGCCCGAGATTCGCACATTGGACCAGATTCGCGTTGTAGCGCGCGCCCAAGAGATCCCGCACGAGGGCGCTTTCTGTGACCTGGTCTGGAGTGATCCCGAAGACGTCGACACATGGGCGGTGTCGCCCAGAGGCGCGGGGTGGCTGTTTGGAGACAAAGTGTCGTCCGAGTTCAACCACGTCAATGGCCTGCAGCTTATCGCACGAGCGCACCAGCTTGTCAATGAGGGTTACAAAGTGAGCATACCTTGTTACGTCATCAGAAACTTGCCTCTAGACGCTAACGTGTTCTAGTACCACTTCAAAGACAAGGACGTCGTCACTGTATGGTCGGCACCCAACTACTGCTACCGCTGCGGCAACGTCGCTTCCATCATGAACCTCGGCGAAGACCTCAAGCAAGAGTTCCAGATCTTCAGTGCCGTACCCGATCATCGCCGTGCAGTACCGGCTGGACGCGGTGGAAGAGGAGAGTACTTCTTGTAGCGGAGTCATGGTGGACGCGGTGCGATATAGCGATTCGGATGTGACAAGCATGATCATGGCATTTCTACGATGTGAAGAGACGAATACCCAGGACGAGACGGAATGGAATGATTGACGAGAGCTATTGCATGACAGCGCCTGTATAGTGATGCGTTTTAGGTAGCTCGACTGTACGATACGAAACGAATACGTTGATGATTCAGTTGTCCATGTTGTAAATGCTCGTGATTGTTCGTTGCGTTCATTGTTGCCATATATCTCATCACGCTCCTCGGAACCAAAGAGGAGCTCGTGCCTTGTCTATGTCTAGACATACTCCCTCTCGGCGTAGCTAGCGATCATTCCCTTCGCATCGGCCTCGTACTCCCTCAACTCGACCTTCCCCTCCTTCTCCACCGTATTCGCCTGCACAAACACCTTGCGCGGCACCTTCTTCCTCAGCACCGCCGGGCGGACCAGATTCTCATAAAACGGCTCCACGTCCGTGATATCATCGTACAGCTTCTTGGCCTGCTTGTAGTCCGCCGTGCTCTTGAAGATGTGCAGTTTCTGTAGATAGTCATTAACCGCCGTGCGACCGAGATCGAGGATGCGATCGCGCTCAAGCCGGATCGTGAGATCAGACAGATCGTCTTCTGTCCACTCGAGCTCGCAGAACTCGACGCCTGCGTTGAGGAAGGTGCGCAGGATGCTGAAGCGCGCCTGCATGTGCGCCTGGCCCCATTTCCGGCTCTTCGGGTCCCAGAACTCGAGCGCGACGATGCCCGCGCGCGCCATCGACAGATACGCGGTGTACAAGACGTCGCCCGCGGGGCCGTTGATGTCGACGTTCCCGTCGCCGAAGCCGAAGAGTTGTAGGATCGAGAACTCGCAAGACAGTGCCATGGCGACGCATTCAGCACGGCATTCTTCGTAGCTGGCGGCGATGGTGCCGAAGACTGAGCCCCAGGTTTGGCCCGGCTTGTACCAGGTGCGGATCGGGGTGTGGGTGACGGGGGAGATGGGCGGGTTTTCGTGGTCAAAGTTGAACTCGCCCGGAGCGGTTTCTTGGAGCAGCTTGCCGCAGCCGTGGCCGAGGAGCTCGTGGAGGCCGACTTGGACTTCAAAGGCTTTGTCGGCGTTTGCTTTGTAGAGAGCTTGTTGGTCGTCTTTGATGAAGGGGAGCCTCTCGTTGGGGGCTTTTGCGCTGAGCACGTTGCCGAGGGAGACGTTCTTGAAGCCGAAGTTTTGTCGGATGTCATCGTAGTTGGGGATGTTGATTCCTGCGGGGATACTGTATGGTATCAGTAAGGACGCGTAAAGCTGTAGTGTTACTGCGACTCACCCACTACCGGCGAATGTAAGCACCTCGAGCGATGTGAAGTCCGGGCTCAAGAACTTGTCTTTCTCAAACTCCTTGCCCCAGGGAAGCTTGGGGATGTATTGGGGAGCAGACTCGACAAGTTTGGAGAAGGCTTTCGTCCGCTCCTTGTTGACCATAGCCACGAACCCTTCCCACTCACCGCGAATGCCGTGCGGGTCGCGGTATGTCTCGATGAAGCCAATGTCCGACTCCACCGTCGGCCCCTTGTCCATGATCCACGCCCTTTGGCTTTCCTTGAACGCCTCCAGTGAGCCCGTCCTGAAGCTCTTCGAGTACTGCTCCATCATCTTGACCTCGTTATCGTTCGCAGCATACTTCTTGGCCTGCTCGATGTGGTGCGCAATTGTCTCCATCTCGTTCGAGTAGTCTCCGAACACCAGCTTGGCCTTCTTCCCATCATCCAGCGTCCATTCGCTGTCCTTCAAGTCTCTCTGCTCAGACGACGGATTGTCCAAAGCCGAAGCGATCAAAACCTCGAATCCTTCGTTTGTCTTCCTGATCCTGGTGTTCTCCGGCAGAAGCCCCTTGCTCTCCAGGAAGTCGCTCACGCTTGCAATCTCCTCCTTTGTGATGGTCGGCGAGCCGGGATAGTACGTCGACACATGCCCGGCGCTCGGGTACCCTAAGTGTAGCTTCGCCACATCGTCACCCGCGAATATCGCATCCTTGAACTGTTCATAGAAACCCAGCGCCTCCTTTGACGTAGTCGCCAGTGCCTTTAGCTGCCTGGGCTCGAGCCGCGGGACGAACTTGGAGTCGCCGAACGACTTGTAGTTGCCAAGGTTCCCGAGAAACTGTGCGGCATAGTTCAGATAGGCTTCGAGCTCCTCCTGCACGAGACCGGCTTCCTTGGCAAGTGCGTCGTAGTCGCCCTTGCTGTGCTTGTGCAAGGCAACAATGAAGTCGTAGATGGGCTCGGATTCGGGCGAGAGCTGGCGGAGGACGATGCGAGTACCGGCGAAGCAGGCTCTATCCTGACGTGAGGATACAGCATTTTGAAATCTCCAAGTGTCTTACAGTGAGATGTGGTGAGCATAGAGCTTCTCCTTGTCGGTCAGCGCCTCGAAGTGGGGCCTGATCGCGAGAGGAACAACGGTGGGCGGGCTGTCGGCCAAGTACTGCTTGAGTGTTTCTGCTTCGATGGTGGTGGTGGTGGTCATGTTGTTGTTGTTGTTGTTGTTGTTGTTGTTGTTGTTGTTGTTATTGTTTGGTTGAGAGCCTCCGAACAACTGTTCAAAGAGGCGGAGGTGTGGATGGAGGCGGAGCTGGAGGGACAATAGCTGGAGCTTGGGCGAACACGGGATTAGGTGCCCCACGGTCTCACATGATAGCGCGTGTCACGATGAATCGAAGGTTGGGACTCATAGCATGCCAGGCAATTTTTCGGGCTGACGAAGAAATCGCTATGCGCTATGCATAGTTGATGACTGGTATCCAAAAGACCGCTACAACCCAACAAACATAGAAACAGCACCAACCACCGCCAGCAGCCCCCACGACACACCCATAGCGGCGGCAGCGCTCTTGTTGACACTAACAACCTCCGGTGTACCGATCTGCTTGACACCGTCAATCTTGCAAACAGTCTCGCACCCCTTGCTGGCCCTCTTCTCATTCTTGCCCTGGTACGATCCGCTGGTGTTGAAAGTCATCTCAATCCACTGGACATGGAACTCCGCCGAGTGGTCCTCGGTCATGTTTCCACTCCACTCTCCGCCATCACTCCACATGTTGAGCACCATGTAGCTCTGCTTCCGGGGCACAGAGTATGTGTTTGCTGCGACCTGCTTGCCGTTGAGGTACCAGTAGCTGTTCTTCGGCAGCCAGTCGATGCGGTGCGTCTGCCAGTCCTCCCAGCTGGGCAGGTCAGTGCCTGCGACTGAAGCCTGCGCGACTTCGTTGCCGTCCTTGCCGACAGAGGGCTGGTTGGTGTAGCGAATTGTGTCGATGGGGTCGCGGGTCAGGATCTCAATATCTGACTCGTTGTCGTCGTCGACGAAGGTGAAGAATCCGGCTACAGCACCCTTGTCGCCTACTACGCGCCCGTACATTCGCATTGATACGTGCATTAGATTCTTCTGGTGGTTCTCCATCTCGCTGGCTGACTGAAAGTCGGATTCGCGCGATGTGCGGAGGGCGAGGTAGCTGCTGTCGTTCTCTTCGGCGAGGTAGATGTTCGCGTATGAATTCGACATTGGCACGGGGAAATCCTCTGTAGCCGGCTTGCTCCAGTTCTGTGTGGCCCAGTCGTAGTTCCAGTCGTCGCTATTGAACAGATCGGGTTGCCATGTCGGCTCCAACCCCATGCTATCGTTCACCTGCCCTGGTGCCTCAGAAAGGCCGCCCGGCAGGTTGCGGAAGTCGTAGAAGCGGTAGTACTGGAAGTACTCTGGTGTGTTCGAGTCGGCACCGGTTGAGACAACATAGCAGTTGCAGTCTGCGTTGTTGTCCTTTGGTGTCTCGTTTCTTGACGAGGTGTATGGGCTTGTTGCGAGAGCAAAAGCAGTGAGGGGCAAGAGCGAGGCGCTCAGTCGAGTAAAGGAAGGCATGGTTGTGCTGATATTGCAGACACGCTCGGAACAACAAGGGATTATTAGACAATAAAGATATGAATGAGAGTATCAAAAGTCCGTAAGAATGAACAAAGCGAATGTCACCTGCAACAGACCATACGATCCAGAAAACCACTCAAGAAGGACTTTGATGACAGAATAGCCCAACACCAAGATACGCTCCGAGGGATCAGTAAGCTCATATACGAGCCTTTCGCTGCAGTCAGCCGCTTAACACGGAAGCCAGGCTCGATGCGCGCATGCTATTCAATAGCGCTGCTGTGCAAAAGATGCAGCGCGTTTCGTGTTCTCTCCAGGTCTCCCAATAAAGACCCAGCCACAGCGCATCTGGACCGCTCATGCGAGAATGATCTCCTGAGTTAGCCGTTTTAGGGGACCTAGCATGAAAGACACGAGCCTCACGGTGGCTTTGACGGATCTTCGGCGTATCGCCAAGGTCGATGGGTGGGTGTTTCCGCCCCAGAGACACCGGAGAGCGTGCCGTTTGTCACAACCGTATTTGAGTCGTGTTCGATCTCCAGAACATCTCGAGTTCAGACACGGGTCTGGGCGGAAGGCGGAGGAAGGCAAGGCGGATGACAGGAGAAGAGCAAGATGCAGGGGCAGTCACCAGCCACAGCCTTCCGGTAATTTGCTGCAGAGCGATGCTAAAATAGCCCCCAACGTCGCCGCCAGGCACGACGGACAGAACGCCAAAGTAAACGTTTGTTGACATGATGAGCAGGTTCTTTTCCGCCCCGACTATCACCAGCGACCTCATCTTGGCACCATACCGCTGGTATTGGACGACGAAATTCTGCTTCTTTACGAGATCGCTCGTTGATGGTGTTGAACGAGTGGTGCTCATGACGTGCCGGCATATATTGTCGTCTTACACGGGCGTGTCAATATTCACTGCATCTCCCCACCGTAAGCGTGCAAGGGTTCGACAAGCCACATCATACAGCCTGTCAACCACTCCATGTGCTCGTCAGCCCCTGTTGCTGTGAACCGGGAAGAAGCGACGCAAGCATCAGCCACAACTCTTCATGTGGTGCCCTGAAGCGGATGATGCCGTGCCGCTCACCCCATTCTGCTGGCCTTGCCTGTCTCACTTGTATACATTCGGCACAAGGTTTGATGAGTTGTAGTCCTGATTGAGGGGGAGCCACACTTTAAAAGAGCACGACATTTGCACAGCCTCTCAGAACAAGTCGGTTACAAGCCTGAATCATTGAGATGATAGGAGGTGCTCAACGCTAGCTTGCAATTCAATAGTGTCAGAAGACTACAGTACTTCTGCAGGTGTCACAGAGAATGTGTAGACGTGCTGAAGGCATCAACAGGAGAGACATCCACTTTTGAGTGTTCTGCCCCTGCACAGCCGTTGTCATCAACATCATCCAGACCCAAAGCAGAACCCAGAACTCCGGTGTCGCTATGCGTGCAGAACCAAAACGCCAAAGTTGATGCCTGGAGCTATTCAAAGTCGCCCAATTCCTGTCCGTGGCCCAAAGTCCCCACGATTGTATCGCTTCACGTCGCATCCAGCTTTCTTAAAATGCTTCATCTCCCACGACCGCTTCTTCTCGAAGTCTTCACCTGCTAGCCTTTTCCTCACACTATCTCGACTATCACTGTCTTTGATCAGACCAGTTTCGTGTAAGATCTCTGAGTCCCTCCATGAGTACGAGAACTCTTTGAGCAGTAGATGTTGCTGATGATTTGGTTGAATGGCGGAAAAGGGGTTCTGGTGGGAGGACTCAGGGAGCTCGGGCGTATCGGTGGGGTTCTGTTGTGACGTCGTGAGGTTGGGCGATATAGGTATGACAAAGGATGTCTGTGGATGTGGTGTGCGTTTCGCTGTCACGGTTGTGAAAGGGTCGGTGTTTTCGAGCTCTGGAGCCACAAGTCCACCGGTTTGCGAGTCTACGGGGAGACCCCGCTTTGATGCGTCTTCGAGAGATACGCTAGGGTCCAGACCGCGGATGCCAAAGATGTTGTTTTCTTGTTTTGGCCCAGGAGCTTTCCTAGCTGAACTATTTGGGCCAGGTATCCAGTCGCTCTCGTCGCTCTCTGGTTCCGCCGTGCGTCCCTGGCGCCGTGTGTTTTCTTCGTCTTCAACAAGCGGGGCACGTTGCGGTTTCGAGGATGCTGGAGGTGTGACCTTGATACGCTCCTTTCCTTTCCCACGAACCTCAGGATTCCGCTCGTTCTGTGCGGGTTCTGCCTCCTTCTCCTCGCCGCGCATCTGTGCTTCCCTGACCTCCTTCGCGAGGTTGCTCGGCACGGCAGCATGGATCTCAGTCATGAGCTTTGCTCGCCTGCAGAATCCAGCCCAGTCCTCATTCGCAAGCTTGCCTGCCTCTTCGTTGAGCGCACTCGCAGGATTCGGCTGTATGAGCAAACATGATATCGTCACAAGCACGTCTCGTAACTTGAGCGTGCTGCTCCAGTCGCGCTTGAGCGTCTCTACACAGACGGCGCCTGTTGCTTCGTCCACGTTCGGATGCCAGCATCTTGTCCGGAAGAAGGCTGTTGGGGCAGCTGTGGGATATGTAGGTGGTATGTCGAGGTGTAACCGCCAAACGCCGTTCATGTAGGGTGTGCCGGTGGGACCAGAGAGCAGGACGTCGAGGGAAGTTAGGTCGGCGGAGGAATCCGAGTTGGGAGGGAATAGGTAATTCGGTGGCAGGCCGGCTGTGTGTAGGGAACCATGGTCACCTGCAAGGCGCCTGAGCGACTTGGAGTTCTGAGCAGCATTAGCAGCTGAAGCATACGCTGCAAGTAACCGAAGCGTGATAGCAACGCGCTGTCGTGAGAGAAGCTTGCCATTGTTGTGTGCGACTTCTTTCGGTCATGAGCAGAGAGCACGTGCGTGCCCAGGTGTAGGTAGGAAGGGTGAGGTTGTTTGGGCTCGCAGCAACAGCTTGTCGCAGCCGTCATTAATGCTGCCGCTTTCACCAGGCGCGTTCGCGACGCCCCACATCGCGCTAACTCTAGCGTTGACGCGGGAACGGGCAGGGCTCACGGTCACTCTCCCGAGATCATTTCACGTGTACCGTGTCCACTACCATGCTTCAAAAATCGTTCAAGCATGTTGAACTCGAGGGTACAGCGTTTTTGGTATGCTTCTTATCATTCAAGATTTGCCAATTGCTTTGTTTGACTTCCAACCTGCTATGCCTATCTTTGGTCCCAGAACGCCGCGCTGCAATATGTCTTACAATCATAGAATGTCCATGTCATCCGCCGGATCTACAAAGGGAAACTGTCCGCTCTCAATCGCCGCTATCCGGTCAAGCTCGGCTTGGTACTCCTTCCTCAGTGTATCAAGCGTGACGATCTGCCTCTTCAGCAGCTTCTTTGCCTTCCCAAGACCCCACTGTGGCGGACCCCTCTCATCAATCTTTTGCTCCGCTAGGATGTATGCGTCTTCCTTGTTGACCGATGAGAGCGTGTTGATGATCATGAGATAACACTGTATCAACGAGTCGTCCGCAGGGTCTTGGAACTTGGATGAGGTGGTCTTCAGGCGTTGCAGTCGTTCGTGTAGAATCGAGGCCGCGCCGCGGAAGTTGTTGCGCGAGATACGGAAAGAGTAGAGGATCTGGTGGTATGGAGGTCCGGATGCCAAG
This sequence comes from Macroventuria anomochaeta, assembly GCF_010093625.1. Lineage (NCBI taxonomy): Eukaryota > Fungi > Ascomycota > Dothideomycetes > Pleosporales > Didymellaceae > Macroventuria > Macroventuria anomochaeta. The sequence goes on from NW_022985364.1 coordinate 68,849, forward strand.
TTCAGCGTCTTGTGGCACAGCGATGATAGAATCGTGTCTACCTCGTCTGCCAGGCCGACGAACGGAAATTTGAGGAGAGCGGCAGCTTGCGATTGTCCGACCATGGAGGTAATCAGGGTTTGGAGAGACGAGTGCTTTCTGTGCCAGGAGTCAGTACACTATGATGCATCTTGGACCTTCTTTACTTACAGGGCTGCGTCACTGTGCCGGGTCATCGCCGTGTACGCTTCCTGGAACCTAGCTGTCTGTATTGAGGCAGTGAACAGACGTTGAAGAAGCTCGGTCTTCGTTTCCTGATCCTCTCGGCCTGTCAATGATCGAAGACCAAGTTGTGCAAACTCGGCTACGTATGAGTAGGCCTTGACCTTCTCGAACAGGCCCACGACATGGCTGTAGTATCTGGCAAGACCTTCGGAGAACAGGTTGCGGTCAGTCTCGGAGACGAGACCAGCAGAATCGGCGTCTTCGACGCTGAACATGCCCAATGCTGATATCGTTAGTACTGGTCTGAACAGGTCGCGCTCTGAAATCTTACCAAGAGTGTATGCCACCTTCTGAAAGTAGACAGAGGCGAGTGAGTTCTCGCCCAGAGCGACGTGCAGCCGAGCCTTCAGGTATGTAGCCCAGTTACCGTCGGTGAGAAACTTCGCAAAATCCAGGGCTAGATCGTATTCTTTCTGATAGAGTAGAATGCCCATGTTGTCCTCGACGACAGAGTCATACATAGATTCCTCTCTGAACATCGACGCCACCCAAGCGCGACCCCAGTAGGTGAGCTGGCGGGCCTTCAGACCCTTTGGCAGAGGCAAATCGAAGAACCGGATGCCATAGATGCCCTCCATCACGGTCTGTGTAATGGGGAGCTTTCTGCCAGTCTTCAGGTTCTCGCTCAGCGTTCGGTTCACCGCCTCCGACGCAGGTCCCGTGGAAGTCTGGTGAGACCAAACTGTCCGGGCCAGCCATGACACTGTCATGTAATCTCTAAACTGCGCTGCCAGCTCTACAAAGACCTCAGATGCATCAAAGCCTTCTGGGGTTTCCCCTTCGAGCTCAACGAACATGACCAGCAAAAGCACCAGTAAGTCTAGTACTGCGTGATAGTCTCGCTCGAGTGTTTCCTGCGAGACTCGGAGCAGTGCATTGAGACCGAAGCGTGCGAGCTGCTTTCGGCTGTTGGGTCGGCCTTGCTCTTCGTAGGCCAAGATGTGGATGGCTTGTAGGAATGTTTCTGTGCTGAGGTCTTTGATCTCAGTTCCAAGCTCGTCGACAATAAGCGCCAGATCCTCGTCTGACACATGCTGTACAAGCTCACTCTGTGATTCTATCAACTCCATGCGATCGATGACTGTAAGAGAACGACTTTGGAGCGCATCGGCTTCGAGTTGGCGTTCGACACCGCGCTGTACAAATGAAGGAAGCCTCCTTCGGAATGAGGAGGCTGCATTCAGGAGGCGAGCCACATCGGGTGTCGATTTGTCCAGGGCCCTGGCGAGGGGTCCGGATAGAGGCTGCGTGCTGGTAAGCGCCGCTGCATTCAGTGTCGTAAGCTCAAGCTCGCTGCAAGTACGGATTGCTGAAACGTAATCGCTCAATACCAGCCAGGGCATAGATGTCTCTGCATCGTACACAAGTGAGAGGGACTCCCCTCTTCGCTTGTGTAGATCCTTTACCAAGCCATAAAATGCCTGCCATTGCGCAGAAACCGAGTCTTCGAAGTCATCTGCATCGCGAGCACCATGTGGTGCCTTGACTGCAAGTAGTGATACTGCTGCACAGATACGCTCCTTCAGAGACCCTGTGCTGACTGCTCTGCTTGGCCGCTTCCTGCCGATGCCCCTAGCAAAGATGTTCAGAGCGGTCTCCAATGTGGCTGTGGTGAATCGCCCAGGGTAGAACAAGAAGTCAAGCCACTGCCCAGATGCGTCGACATCGTCGTTAGCGGTGTCTTGCTGATCAGGAAAGGTGGGACTACGTTTCAGTCCTTCCACTGTCAGTGGCCCTGCATCGACTGAGACCCATTCATGCTTCCAGATCCTCTCCAGGCTGTCGGGTTCATCGTTGAGGTCGAACTTCAACGAGTAGACTCTGCTGCTCGGTCCAGATCTTGCGCGAATCCACAGCTCTGCTCCCCTCCATGTTCCGGCTGGGCCAGGTATGACATGGAACTCTTCCATAGACCACACGGTTGTGTTCATGAGCTCGTCGATCGGAGGCACAAATTCAACAAGTGGTTGGATATCGACAATGCCGTTGTGCAGATCATCGCCATCTCGCACACCCCAAAACCTGAACTGGTGTTGTTTTGGCGAGTATGTGACAATATGGTAGTTGGCGCCCTCGACACCGCCCTGGATATCCAGAACAGCCATAAGCTTCGATTGCGACGGTCCGATGAAGTAAGAGCTATTGCCGTTGCCGTTGCCGTTGCCGTTGACCCTTTCCAAGGCGCGGTCTGACTGGCCCAGCAGATCGGTCTGCGCACCTGGTTTACCTGAGGCTACATTCCATGCTCGTAGTGTATGGTCCAGAGAGACTGACAAGATGTGCTGCTTGTCTGGAGACAGCGCGACAGCTGCAGCTGCGGAGGCAGCGAATTCTGCATTGTCGAACCTGACGGTCGGCTGCGCCTTCCACGACAGAAGACCGCGGACAGACCAGTTGCTGTTCTGGTACCGCGACCCGTCCCACACTTTGTTGTCCCTATCCCATAGCAGGCGGCAGATGGCGCCATCGTCGAGCGAAACAAGGAGATCGTCCATGGCTAGGCTCTCGAGCCTGTACGGAATGCGCCCGCCGAAAAGCACCGGTTCTGACGTCTTGCACCAGTTCTCGATCTCCTGCTCCGAAGCTGCCGGGCTTGTAAAGAAGTCGCGGTGAAGAGTGATGGTGTAGAGCTCATTTGCGGTGGTAATTGCGAAGACGGTCAGCGCATCTCGGTCGTTAGGTTCTGCGAATGCTATACAGAATGGGCGAATCGGCGAAGGAAACTTGAGCAAAAGAGTGAGGTTGGCCTCGAAGCCATGGCTGGAGTCGTGATCTAGGTCGGCGGCCTGTATCTCAAGAATCTTCCTGTTGTCCAAGACGCGCCAAAGAAATGTCCGCGGGTATTCATGGTGTCGTCGGAAGAACAGGGAGCCATCCGTAGCTAGGTTGCGGCGCGTAAACGATTCTTCGTCCTGGTCGGCACACTGTTCTGTGATTACGGTGCGCTTCGCTGTGGTGCGCGTGCCAAAGGTCGAGGTGGTGTGCGCCGGGAGTGTGAATGAGATGGTCGACCCAGGGAAGGCAGGCTCAATGTTTAGCCGCGCCTCTTTATAGAGACAAGCGCCTCCGTTCTTGACCATCCTGCTCGCATACGAAGGTTTTATTGGCAATGCGCGCGAGCGGTCCAGGTTGTGCGCGGTGGGGCTGCGGTGAACGCGGAGGTGCAGCTTCAAGCAAACAAAAGATGCGCGGCATCGCAGCTTGCGCACAGACAGGACGCTAGCTTTGCTTTCACAAAGTGCCATTACTTTGGACTCACAACTCAATACCAATATCACGCGGGATGCGGACTACCCACTGACAGTCAAAAACATTATGCTTCGAATACGTAAGGGCATGTGTATCATCACTGCTCGCTGAATCAATAGAAACGCCGCGCAATGCATAGCTACGCACAAGGAAAAGGTAATATGATAACCGCTTGCGCAAGCCCGATGATAGTGTCGATCACCTGTTGTTCCTCTCCTCGAGGTCCTTCTCCTTGGGGTCACCAATACCATCCTCGTTGATTGCGAACAGGCAGTCGCTCTCGGGCAAGCACGGGCTGTCGTAGATCTTGCACACTCGCGTCTCTCCCCTTCCCTTCCTCAAGCTGAGACGTGTTGTACTTGCGTGGGCGATGATGTTTCCTCCAATGGGCTTCTTGGGATCGGGGTTGAACATGGCACTCGGTCCACCGTCTACTTGCGCGACGACCTGGTTTGTGATGATGACGGCGATGCCAAACTCGTCAGCAAGGCGCTGTAGCGTTCGCATGAACTTTGCCAGATGTGTCTGTCGGCTTGAAAGCTCTCCACGTCCAGAAAAATCTGTTCGGTACAGCGACGTTGCTGAGTCGACAATGAGCAAAGAAAACCGCGTCTCGGTCATCATTTGCGCAGCCTGGTTGAGCAGCTCGAGCTGGTGATCTGAGTTGTAGGCTCGCGCATATGCCACGTTGTCCAAGACCTCTTCGCCAGACAGACCGAATCGATTAGCCACTGCCAGACAACGAACAGGACGGAAAGTGCCTTCGGTATCGATATAGAGGCATTTGCCTTCGCCACCACCCATGTCGAAAGGTAGCTGGCATGTCACCGCCAGTGTGTGGCAGATCTGGCTCTTTCCTGTTCTGAACTCGCCGAAGATCTCTGTGATGGAGCCGGTCTCGATGCCACCAGCCAGCAGCGTGTCTAGCTGCTTCGATCCGGTTGTAATTGAGATGAGCTCACTCCGCCGTTGGTGCATCTCGGTCGCCGTTGTGAAACCCATGGGGACAAGTTTGGATGCCTCAGCTAGCAACTTCGACGCTTTCTGTTCTGAGATACCCTTGATCTGCTCCAACGCTCGCCGAGGACTACGTCATGTCAGCCGCGGGGTCACTTTGTGCTATGCATATCGACCTACGTGTATGCAATTGCCTCGACAGTATTGTAGCCACCTTCGACGACAAGCTTGATGTCGCGCGCGGTCAGGCCATTTATACCCTTTGCAATTGTTAGCTCCCATGCATAACTTCGGCTTGAGAAAAGCGTACCTCGAGCGCGGAGACGGGTGTGGGAGCACCGGGCCCTCCCATCTGGCTGTCATCGTCGAACTGTTGCTCTTCGGTACTCATGTTGACCGTAAGTGTAGTTGCAAGAAGTTGTGGTTGCGCAGTGGAGTGTGAAGTAAAGTCGAGGATGCAGAAACGCGAGTGGAGTCGCGTCTTCTATTGCCACTCGGTTTAGCGCAAACGCGTTATCACGTGCCCCTGACAAATCTTCCTTTTTTCTTCATTCAAGTCCAGGCAACAACACCCTTCCATTTACAACCAGGCTGAAGCCATGTTCTTCAAGCACTTTGGGTCAGAGGCTCGACCTGGTGCAATTCAGCATTACTGTCTGTAATATAACCCTCTCACAAATCAACTCTTGCACAAGGCAAGTATACGCTCGCTAGGTCAAAGATACGGGTATTCAGTTTGTCTATTCAAATGTACTTCTGTGGTATCATAACATCATAAAACCATGTCTTTACTCGTCATCGCCGAAGAAGACCTTGACGGGCAGCCAGGAGTCACCGCAGACCTTGAAGCGCTCAGGCAGCGAGTCAATGACCTTGACCTCATCGTCAGTCAGCTCCCAGCCATCAAGCTCAAGGTTGGCCTGGATGCGCTGAGCAGAGACCGATTTGGGGATGACGCTAGAACCACGCTGCAGACCCCAGACAAGGAGAACCTGCTGGACGGTCTTGCCCTTCTTCTCGGCGAGCTTCTTGAGCTCATCGTTCTTGTAGAGAGGCGAGTCGGTGGAACCGAGACATGAGTACGCGGTGGCGTGGATGCCCTTCTCCTTGAGGTAGTTGAGGAGCTTGGGTCTGCCCCATCGTAAGTATGAGCCTAACAAAACACAAAGGCTGAACTTACGAAGGGTTGTTGGGGTGAAGCTCGACCTGGTTGACTGCGGGTGTGATCTTGAACCTCGAGTCGGCGAACAGCTTCTCAAGGTTTTTGATGGCGAAGTTGGAGACGCCAATGTTCTTGACGCGACCAGAGGCAGGAAGCTTCTGGAGCTCAGCCCAGGTGTCGCGGAAGTCCCAGTCGGGGTAGTGCTTGCTCAGGTCATCGGGATCGGTAGATGATGGCCAGTGCTAAGAATGGTCAACATGGAGTGATGCACTTGCTTGAGATGTCAACTCACCATGAGGTACAGGTCAACGTAATCGAGGCCGAGGCTCTTCAGCGAACTGTTGATGCCCTCTTCGACGCGCTTGTGCCATGGGTTGTCCAACTTGGTGGTGACCCAGATCTCCTCGCGAGGGACACCAGAGTCCTTGATACCCTCACCAACCTCCTTCTCGTTGCCGTAGGCAAGAGCAGTGTCGATGTGACGGTAGCCAGACTGGAGAGCGACCTTGACGGCCTCGCGAACCTCACCAGGCTTCGATTGCCATGTTCCAAGACCGACAGCGGGAATCTTAGCGCCGGTGTTGAGCGTGAAGTGCTCCTTGGTCCAGTTCTTGGGTGCCATTCTTGCAAGCGTACGGAGCATGTAATTGGGAATTGAGGTATGTGAGGAGTAGAACACTTTCGAAAGCAAGAGGGGCGATGTGGGCAATGTTGTTATTTCAACAAAACAGCCCACCTGACGTCAATTGCACTTTCGGTCAACGCACCGAGGAGGACGCGACATTTCCCACCGGGTGTTCATATGGCGTGGGCTTCCACCAATGGTCTTTCAATTAGCCCGCGGTGGGCCGCTGGGATTGCATGGGCCCACCGTTATCAGCCTCAATTGTGGAGGATAACTGGAGAACAATAAGCCGAGAAAGGCATCGTTTCCTCCTGTCGTGTGGGATTCCGGCAGTTCACCCCACCAGAAGTTGCCTTCAGATGCGTGACGCACCTGTTCGGACTTGCATTCTTCGACTCTGCCGTATGAATTCGAGTAAGGTTCCCAGGACTTCGTAACGAGTTTTGTTCGCAGACTCCAAGCACACGAAATGGTTGCTGTCGTATAGCATCGATAAAACGAGGGGGCTTCTTTGACTTGAGCCACACAAGCAGCGGGAGCGATTCGTCATAAGATGACTTCAAGATTCAAGCGTGCAAGTACCGAAGAGTGAAGTAAGTTGGGAGGTGGGGCTTAGTCACATCAAGCTCGAGCTCGAGCGCCGAGGTACATTGTTTGGGCAACTTGCACCTTCACCCAACAATTACCAAACCACCCCACCCAATTGCACGACATGTCCTCCGGTTTCGTCCCTGGGGGCACTGCAGATGCGCCAATCGAGCGAGATGACGAGTGGAGACAGGCTCAGCGCGAGATTGAAGAGAAGAGAAGAGAAAAGGAAGAAATAGGGAAGCAGAACGAGGGCAAAAGTCTCTACGAGGTGCTGCAAGCGAACAAAGGTGATACAAAGTACTACAAATTTAGGTCGACTACCTCAACTAACATGCCAGGTTGACGCTTAAGACGCCAAACAAGAAGCATTCGAACAAGCCGCACGCTATAAACTACACGTCACACTCGACGACGACGAAGCCGACTACCTTGAAGGTATCCTTGAGGCCAAGCGCAAAGAAGAAGCCAATGTTAAGAAGGAAACCCGCGAGCAATTGGAGCTGTTCCGTAGGCAGCAAGAGGAGGCTGAGAGGAAGGCATTGGAGGACAATACCGAGGCGCCGAAAGAAGACCAGGTGCAATGGACAGCGCCAGGGCGGAAACGCAAGAAGGGCCCTGAGTTGAGCCTTCTGAAGGGCGTCAAGCTACGGAAGTCTAGCTCGGCGGCTGAAGAGAAGAAAAGTGTCGATACGGCTGCTGAAAAGGAAAAGGCGACGGGCGGTGCGCCAAAAGCCACCACAGGAACGTCAACTGCTACAACAAGCACGAATCCAGCCCCGTCGCCTCCAGTCAAAGCTCCGGCTGCGCTTTCGCTCGGCCTCGGCTACGCTTCTTCAGATGAAGACGATTGATGCCATGTTGATAGAATGTCGATCGACCGCATCGAGATTTGCATATGAAACCAGGCGCAACAGTACAGGTACAAGCAAGCTGGTGAGCAGCGGACACGCGTAGGTGCTTCATCGCTTACATAGTGAACCTAACTACGACACGTATGCCACACGTCTCACATGGGAGATATTGAAGTTACAATATCTCCTCATTGACATGCCTCACGAAGTGGGTATCGCTCGTAGCACATAGCAGGAAGCAAGATGAAATAGGGAAAGATAGTAAGGTCGTCATCGTATACGTTTTATCATGTGATGTCTCCTCTATCAACATTACCACAAGTGTTATCAATCCAACTACTATACAACAATCCACCATATCAAACAACCATGTGCCAGAGAAAAGAAGCAGTGTATATCATATCCCACCCAATACACCTAAACCTCAACCATCATACTACTGGCGCCTAGTACCAGCACTTTCCGTTCTTCTTGTCGCAACCGGCTGTGCAGGCCCAAGGGTCGGCAGAGCAACGGCCAGATGTCTTGCAGCAGCACTCGAGCTTGAGGCCAAAGCTGTTCTTGTAGCCAGCGCAGGTCTGGCCGTTCTCGCCACCGCACTTGCCGTCCTCGGAAACGGGCTGAGTGGGGGTCGGGGTCGGGGTCGACGAGGTGGTGCAAGGGGTAGAGGTGGCAGGCTTGACCGAAGAAGCGAAGGTAGTAGGGTAGTCGGGAGTGGGCGAGGAAGCAGGGTAGTCAGCGGTCGACGACGCGACGGGGTAATCGGCTGTCGAGGAGGTCTTGTAGTCACCAGTTGAGGATGCTACGGAGTACTCCGCAGATGAGGATCTCGCGGTGGGGTAGTCATCGGCGTAAACCGAGCTAGTTTGACTGGGCTTTGTTGGTACAGAGCTCGATGAAGAGCCGGTGGGGTAGGAAGACTCGTGCTCATCTGAAGCAGAGGACGTGACATCTGGGTAAACAGAAGAAACGGTGCTGGAGTGGTCATCGTGCTTGTCTGAGGCTGAAGAAGAGTCGGAGGGGTAGACGGAAGAAACTGTGCTGGACTCGTGCTTGTCGGAGGCAGAGGTAGAGTCGGTGTGAACTGAAGAAATTGTGCTGGACTTGTCGCCAGACTTATCGGTAGAGACTGAGGGTGTAGCCGACGAAGAGTGAACCGCAGTCGAAGTAA